>NC_140006.1:24787452-24864978 GCF_964263955.1 Coregonus lavaretus | reverse complement strand
CATGCATAATGGGTCAGGAGGAACTGGGAGTCACTGAGCACAAGTGGTGCAGAATGAGGCCAACAATAAAGGTTAGCCTTCAATTCAAATAGTAACACTAACGTCAGCATTTGATTTCCATAGGCCTATATTTTCATTACATCAGCAATAGGATTCAGTATATTGTATTTTATATAAAAGACACAGAGCAAAAGAGTTGTAATAAAATTAGTGCACACACAAAAACAAATCAAATTTACTCTACACTACAGTATAGTAGTATACTATTTTCTGCAATATAGCTGTGAGTGCAGTGCGTGTCACTAAGTAAAATGCTGTGAACCTGTTTCCGTGTGACCTGTTTCAGTGTGACATGTTTCAGTGTGACCTGTTTCAGTGCTCTACACTGCTCTCAATCTGTAAGACTTCCTCCCTTGACTGCCTTCACACCTTCCTCTGCTTTTACTCTCACATCCATGTTGTTCTGGCAACACCGACCTCATTTTGACATTCGCGTGGAGTCACTGGCAATTTGTGCCCAATAACTGCCTCTGGCACACACACATGCGCACGCAAATACACACAGACTTTCTCTCTGTCACTAGCACTGAACATGTTGTCATAAGTGACTCTATTGTTTAACAAGTGACATTCATCTAATAGCGGCTGTATGAAAATGACCACAGAAATGTTTCTGCAACCACTTCAGGCTGTTACATACGTGCATTGGAGCATTTAAGTCGTTGAGTATTTCTTAAATACATAATCATGTCAATGGTAGTGAGTCTTTGAGAGAGGATTTCAGGCAGGAAAGTGAATATTACAGGAGCTTTCTTAGAAGAGTCCATTTGTGGTGTGTGTGGTAAAGCCAAGTAGTCCAGCAGACCAGAGGAATATCCCTGGCATGGTGATCGCTCAGGGTGGGGCTCCTTTATTCATCTAGTCTATGACCTGCATTCTGTATCAACACATTTCAATATTTCATCAAGACGCTATTTTTAGCTTCACTGCTCGAGAGGGGAGTAAGATGGGTGTGCAAACATAGTCTATGAGACGCGCGCATGCACAGACGTGCGCCACACACACACACACACACACACACACACACACACACACACACACACACACACACACACACACACACACACACACACACACACACACACACACACACACACACACACACACACACACATTTTACATTTAAGTCATTTAGCAGACGCTCTTATCCAGAGCGACTTACAGGAGCAATTAGTGTTAAGTGCCTTGCTTAAGGGCACATCGACAGATTTTTCACCTAGTCGGCTCGGGGATTAGAACCAGCGACCTTTCAGTTACTGGCACAACGCTCTTACCCACTAAGCTACCTGCCGCCCCTATACACACACACTGGGCATAAAGCCTACTAGTACTATCTGAAAATTGTCTACCTTTCTAGCCCCAAAACTCGCTGCTCTTTTCAGCAGATTGAATATGAACGCGATTGCTTTTGTAGTGGCTGATTTGAAACTGTATTCCTCGTACACGTGTTCTCTGTTATGCTCAAAGGAAGCCGCTGACACCTCGGCGAGACATCATTTCCATATCAAACCCTTGACATATGCTGAATCTATCCTGAAAGATAACCCTCTCTCAGTGACTCTTAGTAGAAAGATGAAGATCATCGCTTGGATCAAATGAAGTGAGGGCATTTGGGACTGGTAGAAAAAGGAAAACAACTGTTTTGAATACAGAACGCAGAGGTGATAAGAGACTCAAACACCTGCGGTATCTAGTTCCTGATTGAAACATTCACAGTCATTGACATCACTCAGGGCTCTACAAAAGAGAGACCTATCACCTAGCATTTCTGTATCTGGTTGATTTTGTACAGATCATTCTTGACATTTTTCTTGACATTTATTTTGAATATTGATAAGCATAATCAGTTCTAAAAATGTCTAAGTTGAAAAAGTGTTGCAGTGAACTTAGCTTTCATTTTGCACGTCAAGCTATTTGTCTATTTCTAGTGAATTTGTGAATTCGAAAATATGTTATCTATAGTAAGGATACAATGTAATTAAACTTTGAAATCAAATAATTTTACAACGCTTTTTAAAAAGGTACTAAACAATATATCTAAAAGCAGTTCAAAAAATAATTTGCACTGCACAAGGTAAGGAGCGTCCTTACTGTCGCCTGTGGAGAATTCCTGGGAGTCAAGGATCCCAGATTCCTGGAGTGACCTAATGCAGGAGTCCACCAGCTCCAAGCCGGTCGTCAGTTCTTCCTCAATGTCCTTCTGTCCGTCTGTGGAGACACAGCAATGAATAGAGAAGCAGGATTAGTGTTCAGTTACCTTAAAAATACTCCCAAGTTTACAAAAGGCTAGAGTTTACTACAGACACACTCTGATGGCCAAGTGGTAGTGACCATGCTAGGTAACCCAAAAGCTCTGTAACTTCACTATACACTGAAATCTGTCTCTGCCGTGCCGTACCTTCTCCTTGTCTATCTGTTTGTTCTTACCTACAGTAACTGACATACTTGTCCTCTGTCTAGTGTCATCAGTATGGCAAACAGTGGCAAGGGATAAGGCCTTACACAAGAGGTTTAAGATCAGGATTAATCTCTCATCTAAGGCTGAGGCTACTGGCAGCAGACACTTAGTCCTCTACCCTATTAGAGTCATAATGATGATTACTGGTGTTTTAACTCAGGGATAATTCTGTTTGTGCAACATTTTTCTAAACTCATCAAAAACATATCCATCAGTGGAACTTTCCCAGAGTCGATGACTTAGGAGAAGCAGAATCCTGAACATGACTTGCAGTCATAAATCTTTGACATTTTAGTCAGTTAGCTCTTATCCAGAGCGACTTACAGGAGCAATTAGGGTTAAGTGCCTTGCTCAACGGCACATCAACAGATTTTTCACCTAGTCAGCTCGGGGATTAGAACCAGCGACCTTTCAGTTACTGGCACAACGCTCTTAACCAGTACGCTACCTGCCGCCGCTTCAATGATCAAATCCTAGACTACCTGTGTTTGATACTTTAGAAGACAAGGGTGTGTTCTGTTGTTCATACTTTGCTCTAAGCCCATCAATATAGTCTCAAGTAGATGTGCAAATTTCACACCGGACTGACAAGACAGAACAGCAACAGAGCTGTGTCTATCTGACAAATGATGACAGCTGTCCGGACCTAGGAGCTAGGCATGGTCCACTCCACTCTACTCTCAAGATACACCTATCCTTACAATGTACACAATTCAACTGAGGTTGTCACATGCTCTGTCACATAACACAAAACCAGATGCATTGGATGTCAAATGTACATACCTTGGTTATTCCAGCGAAACTTCTCATCCGCTGAACTGAAAGAGAGAAAGAAACAGAGCATGGTCAGAATAGAAAAACAGCAAACCATCTTCCTCTGCCGTAGCATCCTAATGGCCCAGCCTTGAGCATTACCTGGTGACTGGGACATTTTCATCTATTTTATTCTCCATGAATTCTGTACACATCCACATGAACTCACAGTAACTGTAATATATGTGTACCTCGCAATGATAATTCCCTGTTTAGAGACAGAGAGGGAGGATAAGGTTTGGATGAGATGCTGCTACAGTAACACTTGGCTCTGTCCCCAGTCTGTACGTCTGTGTGGCATGACTAGGTTACAGTACTGTAGAGCAGAGCAGAGCAGAGTTTACTAGGAGTTGGGCTGACTGCAGGGATCCCTTCCTCCTTTAGTCTGGTCAACATGGTGTATTCTGTCAGAGTAGCCCAGCCAGCCAGTGCAGCACTAAGCCTGAACGGGGTCTCCCTCCAGGAGGGAGGGGAGTGGGGTACACAACACACCACCTAGAGAGACACGTGGTCTTGGGAGGACAAGCTTTCAGAGCCGCCACTGCCCCCAACTCTCTCCTCTCCCCCATAGCCGACCACGCCACCCTCCTCTTCTTTTCCCTCATAGCCACCCACCCCTCCCCTCCCCCAACACTTCATCAAAAGGTACTGTGTCCCTCTGCTGCCCCTCTTCCCATGGGCCATGGAGAGGGTGACACAAATTAACAATGTAGCCATGAAAACACCACCTACAGGAGCAAGGCAAGGTCACACAAGACACAATTAACACATAACAATGAAATGCAACTCACTGCTGTTTATGGAGACCTTCAGTATTGTCTGTAATGATTCTGCCAGCATTTTGAGGTTACAAACTGGGGTGCTTCATTTTATGTAGGCTATATTTCTAATTCTACATGAGTGGATGCCTTTTCTCATTTGCAAAATGACTCCACACTGAAAAATAAACTGGCTGCCCTCTCATCAGAGCAGAGATGTAGCACTCACTTCTGTCTTCATGAAGTGCTTTGAGAGGCTAATTAAGGATCATATCACCTCTACCTTACCTGACACCCTAGACCCACTTAAATTTGCTTACCGCACTAATAGATCCACAGACGATGCAATCGCCATCGCACTGCACACTGCCCTATCCCATCTGGACAACAGGAATACCTATGTAAGAATGCTGTTCATTGACTATAGCTCAGCCTTCAACACCAAGCTCATCATGGTCCTCTGTAGCTCAGCTGGTAGAACACGGTGCTTGTAACGCCAGGGTAGTGGGTTCGATCCCTGGGACCACCCATACACAAAAAAAATGATGCACGCATGACTGTAAGTCGCTTTGGATAAAAGCATCTGCTAAATGGCATATTATTATTATTAAGCTCGGGGCCCTGGGTCTGAACCCCACCCTGTGCAACTGGTTCCTGGACTTCCTGATGGGCTGCCCCCAGGTGGTGAAGTTAGGAAACAACACGTCCACCCACAAGGGTGCGTGCTCAGCCCTCTCCTGTACTCCCTGTTCACCCATGACTGCATGGCCACGCATGCCTCCAACTCAATCATCAAGTTTGCAGACGACACAACAGTAGTAGGCCTGATTACCAACAATGACGAGACAGCCTACAGGGAGGAGGTGAGGGCCCCACAGAAAGTGTGGTGAAGAAGAAGCAACAGCGCCTCTTCAACCTCAGGAGGCTGAAGAAATTCAGCTTGGCCCCTAAGACCCTCACAAACTTTTACAGATGCACAATTGAGAGCATCCTGTCGGGCTGTATCACCGCCTGGTACGGCAGAGGGTGGTGCGGTCTGCCCAATGCATCACTGGGGGCACACTGCCTGCCCTCCAGGACACATACAGCACCCGATGTCACAGGAAGGCCAAAAAGATCATCAAGGACAGCAACCACCCGAGCCACACCCTGTTCACCCCGCTATCATCCAGAAGGTGAGGTCAGTACAGGTGCATCAAAGCTGGGACCGAGAGACTGAAAAACAGCTTCTATCTCAAGGCCATCAGACTGTTAAATAGCCATCCCTAGCCGGCTACCACCCGGTTACTCAACCCTGCACCTTAGAGGCTGCTGCCCTATATACATAGACACGGAATCACTGGCCACTTTAATAATGGAACACTAGTCACTTTAATAATGTTTACATACTGCTTTACTCATCTCATATGTATATACTGTATTCTATTCTACTGTATTTTGGTCAATGCCACTCCGACATTATTCGTCCTAATATTTATATATTTCTTTAATTCCATTCTTTTACTTTTAGATTTGTGTGTATTTTTGTGAATTGTTAGATACTACTGCACTGTTGGCGCTAGGAACACAAGCATTTCGCTACACCCGCAATAACATCTGCTAAATATGTGTATGTGACTAATACAATTTGATTTGATTTGATGTGCAGAGAGTGCTTCTTCAGCAAGCCAGCTAGCGCAGAGACTCCTAGAGGGTGTAGTTATTCCTGATGTCGTATTACCTCTAGGTGTTGACGCAGTCAGCCCAGTCAGTAATACACTTGTGTCCCCCATGGACCGGCTCGTACATAAAACATCCTCCATTCAGGCTGCAAAGTCAGTTTCCTCCTAAACTCTATTTAATAGCTCGTCAGTGGTAAGAAAACAAGAAAATATGCGTACTGTCTTAATAAAACACAATTCTCCACCACCATGATAGGGTGGCTAATGTTGCGGTATGCCTTCAGCCAGGGTTAAACAGACTCACGTGGTATGCAACATCCAAAAATGGTGGTGGAAAATTGTTTAAGTAAGACAGTATGCATATCTTCCCAGTTTCCCCCCCCCACCGCCATCAAATCGAGTTAAGGAGGAAACTGACACCTTTGCAGCCAGAATTGAGAATGTTTTATGTATGAGCCGGTCCATGGGGGACACGAGTGTATTACCGGCTGAATACATTAAAGTAGGACGTAAGATGACAAACGACGTAAAATAAATAATAGTGCCATCCTGCGGCCGGTTGGACTACCAGCCAGCAGCCTTAATCATTTTCATGGGCCGATATGTTGATGTAGTCGCTAAACCGGGGCCGTCATTTGGAGCAGGTTGGCATTTATTTTATGACTAAAAATGTAAATGTATTGGGATGACTCATGTACTGGAGGCAGCTTTGCAGGGTAGTCACTAACTAGCACAGCCACAAAATCTGATTTTAAACCTAACCCTAATTGTAACACTAACCACACTGCTAACCTTATGCCTAATCCTAACTTTAAATTAAAACCAAAAAGCACATTTTTGTTTTCATGCATAGATAGACAATTTTGACTTTGCCACTGGCCCATCTAGTGGAAATCGCTCGGCTCTGCCTCCTGGACAAGATTCATCCCAATAAATGTCAACCTACTCATATATGGACTATAATGTCAGATAACCACACTGGGATCGATGGGAGATTATCTCTGATCTGGAGCACACAAACAAAAATCATAATAACTATGGATTCACTGGAAATGGGAGCTTGAGAGGGGTATTGAGCTCTGCTGCTCCTCCGTCCCTTAATCAATGTGAGAGTATCACAGCGATGGCAAGCCCGACGCTAGCTGCATCAGAGCTCAGCCGCCACTGTTATCACCAGGCTAAATGGTCATTCACCGGCCCTTTGGCCAAGTAGCAGCTGCTATATCATCCCATAGATTTCTCCTCCGCAGAGTGTGTGAGGATTCATATTGTGAGGCTCTCTCTGTTTACACTGCGGTGACGAATTGCCAGAGAAAACAAATGCCATATGTTAATAGGGGCTCTGCATCGGCCGCGAGTACTCATTCATCACGCCCTCTTTATTGAACTATACACACACACAGAACCGCACCGGCACAGGGCAGGGGAGGAAGAGAGGAGAGGGACAGTGTTTTGGGCTTGAGTGGCCTCTCACAGAGACACTCTGCTTGTCTGAAAGGATGGCTGATAATAACCAGTACCTCCCATCTCACTCCTGTGTTTGCCTCAATAGTTTCCCACACATTTTTGAACTTCATGTTGGTTACTGTGACATACCTGCAGGCCTACATCTCAGTCTACAAGCTCTAAAACTACTAGGCTTTACTGAGACATGACTCGACAGAAATAGAAGCTATAACAACCCACTTTCATCCAAGATCTGTTGCATCTAACGTTCTTTATTCCACAATCTTTCTACCCTCTGTGTGCAAACGGCAGGTTAAAGTCTATCTTTAAATAGCTAATTGAACTTTAGCTCAAAACAGTTTCTCATATTGATTTACTACTACACAATCAATCCAATCTGTCTGGATAATTAACTATAAAAGAGAGCGTAATTGATGGTGTGATTAACTGGTGCTGCAGCTGCAGGTCACTGTCTATATTCTATCAGTTAATCACCGTTAATCACACTGCTTTTATGGAGATGTGCTGGATATTGAGAGACAATCGAAGGCCCAGTTACATTCCCATGATGAGATCGTTAATATCAACCCTCTCTCATATAATTATGTTGGTGGTAATTAAGAAAATATACATACTGTAGATAAGCTATTATTATAGTAGCAAAGTGTAGAGCTGGTGTGTGTGTGTGTGTGTGTGTGTGTGTGTGTGTGTGTGTGTGTGTGTGTGTGTGTGTGTGTGTGTGTGTGTGTGTATGCATGCGTGTGTGTGTGGATATTGGAATGTTAGTGCTGAGAGCAGCACTGTAAACTGAGGACAGGAAGAGTAAGGTTGAGTTCAGTGTTAGAGCAGTTAAAGATAGAACTGTAAGCAATGGCTTAAACAACCGGAGGAGGTTATGCAGCGCGGCAGCAGGGCAGCAGAACACTCTCCTGTTTCATCATCCCTGGCCTGTAGGCCTAGCTATTTGACTTCTATTTTAACAGGGAGTCACCATTGAGACTCTTTTGCAAGGGAGCCCCAATGGAGCCCTGCTCCTGCACTCCTCTACTCCAAAGAGCCTGCTCTTTCTCTACAACTCCCTCCCTTCCCCTCACTGAATATACAGTACAGTGAAGGAACATTGAACAACACTTTCCCAGTACAAACCCTCTCTCCCACAACATGCATGTGAGGGAATGCTGTCATGACTTGCCCTCATGGGTTAGGATCAAACATGCCGGCTAGGCAAAGGTTTGAACACCCCCTCTCCTGGGGGCCAGTTTTATGACCGGTCGTAAAATACCGTGCAGACTTTCTCTTCCTTGCCATGAAGTATTGGGAGAAAGGACCCCTTTGTTAACAAAGGAAGTCTTCATGCCAAGACTCCAACATCCAAAAGTGGATAATGAAACAATATTCTTACTTAAAAGAATGTGGGAAATGGTTGGTGGGGACTTAAAGAACAATCATGTCAAATTCGTTACTATGTTGTGATGTCATTAAAGACAGTGGAACAACGTAACTGTACCTCTGGGGGGCTACACTTCCCAGTTATGAGATTTGCATCTAATTATTGTATAAAACGAATGATTAAGTATAATAATACTTTTGTGAAGATAACAATGTGATTTTAGCATTCTACATGAGATGATTGTTTTCCATATTGATTTGTTCTCAGTCAGTGGCCACGCCCAGATGAGCACAAACATGATGGAACACCCTTTTACCCCGAGTGCATAAAAAGCCTCGTGATGAAATTCACCTCAGACCAGCAGATGTGAAGCGTGAGCTAAACGTTGCAAAATGATTTAAAACTACAACTCCATTACCAAAGGAAGACCAGCAGACGTGAAGCGTGAGCTAAACGTTGCAAATGGTTGAATTTCTACCAGACCAGTAAGCCCCATGGCTTAAAATGGTTGAAACTCTACAGACCAGCAGACGTGACGCGTGAGCCAAACGTTGCAAATGGTTGAATTTCTACCAGACCAGTAAGCCCCACGGCTTAAAATGGTTGACACTCTACAAGTCCAGCAGACGTGAAGCATGAGCTAAACGTTGCAAATGGTTGAATTTCTACAAGACCAGAAAACGTGAGACGTTAGTCCACACGTTTGAAATGGAGAAACTCTGAAACTCTCAACCTCTACAGGGGGTGAAGAAGAAGACAATGCACTAGACCTTATCATTTCAGTCTGCAGCTGGCATGTATAGTCGTCTAGACAACTTTCACTAAAGACACGAGAGGAGAGGACAATCCCTCTCAGACAACCTCTGGTACATCTGAAGTATCCATTCTAACCACCACTACGACCAGAAACTCTACCAAGGACATTGAGATCTCTGGTGGGAAAACCAGAGTCCTACATCATCAACTCAACTATCGAGGACAGTAAATACATGTTGCATTTCTAATCCGAATGAGCGATTATTAGGGTGCATAAGTATTATGATTACTGTGAGTGCAGTTTCCAAAGTAACTACGATAGTTTGAATCTCTGTCTCTCCCTTCCATTCTGACCCCTCCACTACCCAAGCATTCATGCTAATGTTAGTCCAGTCCACTAGGGACCTGTTTCATTTTATTACGTTAGTAATCAATAACCTATGTGTGTTTGTATTGTGTTATTATTTAGTTAGTTAGTAAATAAATAATTAAGCCAATCTGTGTATTGCTGATTCATCAATAAGGTTAGGGTTCTTGCAGGTTCAAGGATTATGCGACGTTCAGAATGAGACTGATAAGAGGTAATTATTTGATAAGTGACTGTTATCGATATATAACCTATATATATATTCTAAGAGTTTAATTCAGGAGATGGTAACTCATTAAACAACTTCTTCTGTGGTGCCCCAAATTCCTAATGAGTTAATTGTTACATGATTAATTTAATCGAGTGACAATTAAACATAGTTAGGTGATTCGATAAATAACAGTCATACATTAAAGTAAGTCACGTCACGACAATGCATTGCATTCACATCATGCATGGCATGAGAGCTCATCAGAAGCGTTCCTATTTTTTCTGTGCAAATACTGTACAGATGAAAGCATCAATATTGCAATGTGCCTCGTGTCCCGTGTGGCATTTAGATACCGCAACTCACACTCCTCCAATGCAGATCTTGATCAATCATTCATTCAAATGGGTCTGAGGAGGGAGGATGAGTAGTATTCCCATTCCCAACCACTGCCCCCTTATGATGTGTGAGAGGCTGTGACAGTGTAAAGAATATGCAGGGAGCAATCCATTGTTCTCTACAGATGAATGTGAAAGGAGAGACCAGAGGAGACCAGAAGAGATCACGGCCTGAGCAGGGCCACACACTGCTAGGGGTCAACGTGGCAGGTCCACACAGAGGACAGGCAGAGGAGGACGCCCTAATATGCAGTAATGGAGCTACTCACTGACTGGAGAGCGGAGAGATAACAAATCTAGTACAAAGTAGTCCCCCACTCTATTCTATAAAAAGGCATAGTACCTGTCTGACAGCCTACCTTGTAATACTGTAGGATAGCATGTGTGGAAGACTACTTTGTCCTAGTAACATCTAATGGTGGCAGTGGGCAAAGAGTTCAACATTATGTGCTTAAATATAAATAGCAGAGTAGCTAAACACATATTATTGTGTTTAACTAAATTGTTAGGATATCTATTTCTGCAGGTGTGGCCACCCCTCTCATTTGAACAGAGAGTATGTTGCCAACAGTGAGAGCTAGACTAAAAGAGATGCTTGAGAGAGGGGTATGGTTTTACCTCATCACTTACATCCGCCCACTCAGTGTAGTATCCACTCAGAGGGTGCTGCACTGCACTGGTGGTGTCAGTGTCATGATGAGAGGGATTCCATGAGATGGTACAAATGAGTACATCCCAAAGGTAGTCATTCACTAAAAGAGCTGAGACACCCCCAGCGTCCATTACAAGAGCGGGCGAGCAAGCGATCATGCTCATCATACCTCCCATAGCACGAGAGAGAGAAAGAGAGAGCGGGAGAGAGAGAGAGAGAGAGAGAGAGAGAGAGAGGTTAAAAACAGAGAACGGCTTAGCCACAGTGAATAAAGCCAGAGATAGAGGATAGAAATTCGGTCATTTTATCCGTTCAATAAACACATTTGGAATCCAATTATAATGCATTTATAATTTTTTTCCTCATCTTGGATAATATATTTTATCAGGGCTGGGCACAATGGGGACTATATCCCTAGTGTGCAGTAGTGCATTGAAATACACTAGAGTGAGAAGCTAGGGTCTGTGACTGTGAGAAGAGGTAAACAGCCCTGATGGAAATGAATTCTCCCTCATTTAAATCCCAGGAGAAACAGATCAACTGGGGGAAATCTGCTGAGTCAAGGAAGTGGGAAGCTTCGTTACGGTGAAGGTTAGCCAGGCAGTTCCTGTGAGGAAGGAAGGAAAGAAGCCAGGCATGTCCTTGGATCGCCATGGTGACCCTTAATTACTTGTTACCTGCGCAGATAGAACACTCTTCTGTATCCCAAATAGCACCCTATTCCCTCTGTAGTGCACTACCTTTGACAGGGTAGTGTACTATATAGGGAACAAGGTGCCATTTGGGACACACCCTCTCTCTCTGAATAGGTGCTCAATGTTGTATTTCAACATAGTCTGAAAACAACAAAACAGTAATTCCCACAGGCTTCGGATATAGGTTGTTTTCAATAAAAGGTCACAATACGTTCGATTTGTCTGCTGGTGGGACAAAGAGACTCCCAGCTCCGCTAAAACAATTGACGACTACGTGATGTTTTCAAGGGTGTCAGGGCGACGTGTATGCTGTGAGCGAAGTCAAGCACAGGACACCGAGCTACTGGCAGACAAACCTTACTAGCACAGTAATAAAAATACAAACAAAACCTCCAAACAGGGAGGAACAAAATACGCATACACCCGAACACTGCCGACCTCACGGAAAACAATCACACACAATAACCAATGAGAGACAGGGGGTTATAAAGGGAATACAATGTAACATAATGGGAAACAGGTGAAAACAATCAGGACAAACTAGACAAACACCGAAACATAGATCGGTGGCAGCTAGTACTCCGGGGACGACGAACACCGAAGCCTGCCCGAGCAAGGAGGAGGGGCAGCCTCGGCTGATTCCATGACAAAGGGGTTGTTAAATAAATTGTTTAATATCATCACCTTTTGAGTATAGTCAGAACTTCAAATTACAGATTCTTCCACATTTAACTCATCAGAGTTATACAGCAAGTAACTGCATGCTTTTCATGATCAGTAAACATCAATTGATCATGTAATTTCAAATACGTTAAGGTAGCCTATCCATTTGGCATGTAGCTAGCTAAGCGAACAACATCATTTAGCTTACTTAATCAGAGATTAGGCTTCTGGAAAGAGCTTGACATCGGCAAGTCCTCGTCCTGGTAAAGTTGTCAGTCAGACTACTGTCATCACCACTATAGATAGAAAGCAAATCAAACAATATTTTGATATAGTCATCTAGTTTATCCCCTGAAAGTTCGCTTGTTAACTAGCTATATTGACATGATCTGTTATTAGCTATCTAGCCAATTTGATGTGGTCCATCAATCAATGTAGCCTATATAAGGTCTGTCAGCAGCAATCGTAATTAAACACACTTAAAAACAATGTTGAAAAGGGGATCATGTTAGCTAACTGCACTAGGTAGGCCTACATTGGTTGGAGAAAAAAGTACCTTAGGTCTACCTACCACTATGTTTAGCCAACTAACTTTCTACCGGTAGCTTGCAAAGTAAACATTATCAGCTAACAGTACCACGGCAAATGCGCCCTTCTGCTGCTTGACAGGCAGAGCCCACAAAAAATGGGAAATTAACCTAAACCACTCATACTTGTCAGGTTTAGTTCACTTTCATTTTATATCTCTCAAATATCCAATTAATGTTGGCCAATATTGAGCGATTGTCACTTGAACCGATGTGGATGTGGTGGAGGAGTCAGGCGCAGGACACAGAGGTTAAGTCCAACAGACTTTAATAGTCTAATGATTATGAGGAAAAAACCCGACCTCGAATAACACCAAGAGGCGAGGGAAAATTACGCACACGCGTAAACACGAAACAAAACAGAGTGCAAACACGTAGCTCTGACAAAGTGGCAGCAATAACAACACACAATCAGTCTAGTGCAAAAACACGGAACTTATAAGACACGTAATCAACACACAAATGGACACAGGTGTAACAGACAGACAAAAGCAATAAAATAACGAAACATAGAGCGGTGGCAGCTAGTACTCCGGGGACGGCGAACGCCGAAGCCTGCCCGAACCAGGAGGAGGAGCAGTCTCGGCAGAATCCGTGACAGTACCCCCCCCTTGACGCGCGGCTCCAGCCGTGCGCCGACCCCGGCCTCGGGGACGGCCAGGAGGACGCGGACCCGGGCGCGTGGGATGCCCACGGTGGAACTCAGTCAGGAGGGATGGATCGAGTATGTCCCTCCTGGGCACCCAGCACCGTTCCTCCGGACCGTACCCCTCCCACTCCACGAGATACTGGAGACCACTCATCCGGCGCCTCGAGTCCAAGATGGTCCGGACCCTGTACGCCGGGACCCCCTCCCTTGTCCTTCTTCTTCACAAAGAAGAAACTCGAGGAGACCGGGGAAGTGGAGGACCGTATGTATCCCTGTGCCAAGGACTCGGCTATGTAAGTCTCCATAGCCGCTGTTTCCTCTTGAGACAGGGGATACACACGACTCCGTGGAAGAGCCGCTCCTGTTTGGAGATTTATCGCACAGTCCCCCTGTCTATGAGGAGGTGGCCGTGTTGCCCTCGATTTGCTGAACACGAGTGCTAAATCCTCATACTCAGGGGGAATGCGCAGTGCGGGCACTTGGTTCGGACTCTCTACCGAGGTCGCCCCTACGGAAACACCTAGACATCTCCCTACACACTGGGCAGACCACTCCATAAGAGCCCTCTGTTGCCACGCTATGGTAGGATCATGGGTGCTTAACCAGGGAAGGCCCAACACCACGGGGTACGCAGGAGAGTCAATCAGATAAAACTGAATGTTCTCCTCATGACCCCCCTGCGTCGTCATCGTCAGTGGTGCTGTGACCTCCCTGATCAGGCCCGACCCCAACGGCCGGCTGTCTAATGCGTGGACAGGAAATGGAGCTTCTACCGGCCGAAGGGGAATTCCTAACCTACAGCAAAATGCCCGATCAATAAAGTTCCCAGCTGCGCCTGAATCTACTAGCGCCTTATGCTGGGAATGAGGTGCCACCTGTGGAAATCTCACAGGAATACTCATGTGACCAACAGAAAGCTCTGGGTAAGTGGGGCGCCTACTCACCTGAAATGACTCCCCAGTGCGTGGCCTGTTGTCACCTCTCCCAGGAGACCCTCCCCAGCACCTGGCCGCGGTGTGTCCTCCACGACCACAGGTGGTGCAGGGGATGGCCCCCCTCGGGTTCCCTCTCCTCCTCTCTCTAGCGCCAGCACCCCCGAGCTCCATGGGAATCGGCTCGGAGGTGCTGGAGGGTGGAATGGACGACCCCCACTCGGGACGTCCGCGGGTAGCCAGCAGTGTGTCTAGACGGATGGAAATGTCCACCAACTGGTCGAACGACAGGTTGGTGTCCCTGCAGGCCAGCTCACGACGAACGTCCTCTCGTAGGCTACACCGGTAGTGGTCGATGAGGGCCCTCTCATTCCACCCCGCATCCGCCGCTAGTGTCCGGAACTCCAGTGCGAACTCCTGTGCGCTCCTCTTCCCCTGTCGGAGGTGGAATAGACGCTCTCCCGCCGCTTTCCCCTCAGGTGGATGATCGAAGACAGCCCTGAAGCGGCGGGAGAACTCCGCGTAGGTGATGGTTGCGGCGTCTATTCCCCTCCATTCGGCGTTGGCCCACTCCAACGCCTTGCCGGAGAGACAGGAGATGAGGGCGGAGACGCTCTCGTATCCCGAGGGCGCCGGGTGTATGGTGGCAAGGTAAAGTTCCACCTGCAGGAGGAATCCCTGACACCCGGCTGCAGAACCGTCATATGCCCTCGGGAGCGAGAGCCGAATGCCACTGGGTTCCGGTGCTGAGAGAGGAGGACTGGCCGTTGGTGATAGGATGTTGTAAGAGTGCGTGGGCACCTCTCGATTCACCAATCGGCGCAGAGTGTTGGACACCTCGTCCATGGCGGCCCCGAGTTGCCGGATCATGGTGTCCTGGTAGTTGATCCGGTCTTCCAGGGATTCGGGTGCCGCCGCCGTTCCTGCTGACTCCATGGTGGTGTGTTGTTCTGTCACTTGAACCGATGTGGATGTGGTGGAGGAGTCAGGCGCAGGACACAGAGGTTAAGTCCAACAGACTTTAATAGTCTAATGATTATGAGGAAAAAACCCGACCTCGAATAACACCAAGAGCCGAGGGAAAATTACGCACACGCGTAAACACTAAACACGAAACAAAACAGAGTGCAAACACGTAGCTCTGACAAAGTGGCAGCAATAACAACACACAATCAGTCTAGTGCAAAAACACGGAACTTATAAGACACGTAATCAACACACAAATGGACACAGGTGTAACAGACAGACAAAAGCAATCAAATAACGAAACATAGAGCGGTGGCAGCTAGTACTCCGGGGACGGCGAACGCCGAAGCCTGCCCGAACCAGGAGGAGGAGCAGTCTCGGCAGAATCCGTGACAGCGATATCGTGAGGTTACCCTACTTATCTGAAATTACATGATCAATTGATGTTTACTGATCATGAAAAGAATGCAGTTACTTGCTGTATAACTCTGATGATAGAGTGAAATGTGCACAATTGTTTTGAATGGAATAATCGAAAATGTGTAGGTCTGACTATGCTCTTCAAGAGGTGATGATATTGCAACTAAATAGTTACAATTTATTTAACAATCCCTTGAAAACAGCATTTGTCAATTGTTTTAGCGGAGCTGTGGGTCTCCTTGCCCCCCAGCAGGCAAATAGAACGCGCTACACCTTATTGTGACGTTTGACTGAAAACGACCTATAGTCCCAGTCGGTATTCACGTAATAATAAGGAATTCTACTCGACCCACAAATTGGGGAAAACAAAAATTATTTCCCATTGTCCCCCATTGTAAAACAGGCAACTTCTTCATATGTTTTTTGTTATACAGAAATAACAAAACATGCCGAAAAGCTGCTGTGTTGTTCAATGTACATGTAGCCAGGTCAAAAATCCCGACCTACGGTTCACAATGCTCCCACATAGGGAAATGGAGCCTGCGAGAAGAGCCCTGTGGCTTCAGGCTATTTGGTGTGGGAGAGTGAGAAATGTGGGGATGCGGTGTCCAAGTAGGTTACACATAGCTATGTGTGGAAAACATTTAATCACAGGTAAGACATTAAACTTGTTTAGTACAGTCCGTTTGTAACTCCACTCACTACTTGTAGCTGTATAGTCCGTTTGTTTGTGTTGTTGGTCTTGGCTAGCTTAATGTTCCGGTCGGTAACTAGCTAGCACTCAGTCACTCAAGTGGCTGCTAGCATCGTCATGAAAAGGGGCATGAGGGAAGCCCTACAATATTACGTTTTTCTAAGTAGTGAGAAAGCTAGGGAGCAGGCAATGTTGAAAAGTAATCTTTAGACATACTGTACTTTTCTTAAATGTTGTTTTGTAACTGACTAAAACAAGCAGACAACAAGAAAATTGTGTTTCAAAAAGGTCACATTTTGCTGTGAGCCAATGGGGTAACCTAGGTAACCGCAGGTTGTTTTCCCCACAAGTGGGAAGGGTTGCGACGTTCTATCTAATACCGACTGGGTCTATTGTCAGTAATAGGTTTTATGAAGCACATAGTCCAGGCTTTGGACAATGTACATATTGATGGTAATAGCCTAGATGCTACAGTAGCCTCGCCCATGGCTCAGAAACACACATGGTCTGTCTTAGGCATTATGAGTTTTTGGATATAGCATAATGGTGTATTCCTCTGTGGAAGTTTGACTATTTTCACTAAAATTGGATTTCTGCAATTGGTCTCCCTTAATTAGTTTGAATAAATCACGTTCCTTTGTTAGGGAGCCGTCTGTGTTCCTGCTGTTTGATTCCGCTGTCAGGTTGAGGGAGTTTCTATTATCCTAATGGTAGCACTGAAGACACCTACTGTAATTGTCAGCGCGCCCAGGTGTCTCTGGCCAATTAGTTTTGAGACCTGAGGACTCTGCCTATGTGTCTATGCCACATACACCAGGCACCACCATTTATAACTCTCAATGAGGAGGAGTGTGCTGATTAGAGGCCCTATATGACGAAAACTAGGAGGTACGACCAAATTGTCTCTGGGGAACCTTTAAATTGGGGAAATTGAATTCATTTCCTGCCAAATTGGACCTTCTTTGTTATAATGGTCCAAGAAGAACTGAGACTGAATCAGACGAGAGGAGCCATGTTGGTTCTCACCATGAGATTAGCTCTGTTGCAGCCTCATCCTACTGAGCCACCACCATTCCACTTGACTGGCTCTGGGTGTGACAGAGACAGACCACTGGCACCCGGGCAGAGAGGAACAGTCTCTGGCAGACACACGGATGGACGCTAAGCTGTCAAATGGTTTTGGACTGGAGATCTTTGCTTCATTAAGAGATCTCTGCCATATTCGTTATCAGTCGTGATGAGCGCAGGCCAAGCTATATTATTGAGTGGCAGACATCCAGAGATATATTTAGGACGGCTCAGTGAGAGAATCAGATCCAAGATGGCAGGTCTCGATCACACTTTCCATTCTAATTCACACTGCACCCTTACAAAAAAAAACATGTCAAAATAGCTGTTTTCACATTGAGCTTAAATTTCACATGGGAAACCATATTTATAACCATATGTATTATATTTAGAGTTCACATGTTAACACCATCTTTTCACATGTGAGGAGAATTTTAAAAAATCACCTCGCATATGTGAATTGCAGTTTCACATGTGAAATGTGCGGTTTCACATGTTAAAAACTTTCACATGTGGAATTGCAAGTTCACATGTGAAAAACAATCACCCATGTGAAAATAATCACCCAACCCAACTTCTTCTCTTTCTGTCTTGTGTTTGCCAGATCCAGCTGGCGTGTCAGCCTGAATGTTCTAGTCTCAGGGTTAAGTGTAATGTTCCGCTGGAAGCTGGATCTAGAGTATTTCCTTCAGCAAGGCCGGGCTCAAGTCTACAGAGTTAAGACAGATTCATTCATCCAGAGCCTTGACCATCAGCTTGGAAGCTTTTATCACTGCTTAGGCATGACGGATTGGCCGGCGAATCATTACGCCCTGTCTTCCCCTACTGTACAGGGAAGGCAGTTAGTATGAGTCATTCCGTTGCCCAGACACCCTTAATAAGCCTAATATCCTTTACAATCAGACAGGGTCTGTCTGAGGCACTCCAGGGTACACAGCAGACGGGAGAGGGAAGGGGGGGGGAGCAAGGAGGGGGGATTCAAGTGCTTATTACTCCAGGCATCCATTCCATTGCCTTCAAGTGCAAGAAGTCTTTAACCTTGTCACTTTTTTAGATCAATAAGGAAGACCTTACGGATCGTACCGGATTCTGTCATTTAGAATGCAGGTGACGGCTTTGTTAGGAGAATAAACAGAGTCAATGGATGGCGAGAGAGTAGAGGAGATGGAGATAGAGAAAGAGACAGAAAGAGAGAGATTGGGGTAGTAGGGGGTGAGTAGCATCCATTATTGAGACTATTCCCTTATAATGTAATGTGGAAATATGAGGATATGAAGTGAAATGTATCACAGTGTGATCGTTGACACAGTACAGTCCTTTGATGTAATGTCATATAAACTTAATTTTTTTGAATGAAAATATAATGCAGTCTATTCACCTGAACTGTATTCACGATTCAAAGCCATTGCCTTTGGATGCCCTTTAATAAAATTGAGCAATGTTTCATCAGAGCATAAAGATGCCAGTACATTGTGAGCATGGCATTTAGAAGACTTATAATACAATTTCATTTGATGCTATTTAACATTTTCGAATGTGCCTTTTCTTTCTGTTATGTCGCTAATGTGCCTTTTCTTTCTGTTATGTCGATTCAGAAACTGTTGTCAAACATGCTGCATTTCATGATCTCAATACCAGTTATTCAACATTTCTATATCAAACCATGTCAGTTATCGAAATTCCAACATGATGACGTTGAAAGCAACAAAGAGCACAATACCACACATGCACCATAATGTCTCTCACCCTCTCCTCAGTGGCAGAATCTCAAATGG
The DNA here is from genome assembly GCF_964263955.1 of Coregonus lavaretus. NCBI lineage: Eukaryota > Metazoa > Chordata > Actinopteri > Salmoniformes > Salmonidae > Coregonus > Coregonus lavaretus. The sequence goes on along the minus strand of NC_140006.1, from coordinate 24,845,562 downwards.
CACCCTATTCCCTATAGTGCACTACCATAGGGCTCTGGTCAAAGGTGGTGCACTATAAAGTGAATATGGTGCCATTTGCATTTCATACTACAATATTTGCTAAAGCCACAGGAGACTAGGAGAGACTAAGCTGGCAGCAAAACGCTCTGACAGCTTCCACTTAATACGCCCTCGCTGTGCCCGACAAACAGCATTTAGGAGGTAGACAAACGCACGCCCTGGGAAGTGGCTCGCTCTGGCCTGAACGGAGCACAGAACCACCACCTCACCACAAGCAACAGCTGTTTAGGGGAGACACCTGGGCTCTGCCTACAGGAGCCCCTGTTAGACTATTAGATAAGCAGGCTGCAGCGCTATAAGCAAGGATTCAGACTGCCAAAACAATGGCTACTTGAAGATCTGAAGATCAGAACAAACATAGTCACGTCAATGAACTAGCCCAGACTTAGCCCCAGGGAACAGTCTAACCATGTCGAATTTCTGCTGAGGCAAATTAGGGGGGAAAAGAGGTGTGTGTGATAGAATGGCAGAGCTGTTTTGTTTTAAGTATCTCAGGAATTGTCTATTTTACTCATTGAAGCGATGCGAAATATGTAGGACACATGATTAAATATAACAGTCTAGGGCTGGGAATTGCCAGGGATCTCACGATATTATCACGATACTTAGGTGCCGATACGATACGTATTGCGATTCTCACGATTCTATATGTATTGCGATTTGACACATTGATTTTGTAGCGATTTGATGTTCCCAGCATATTGCTCACTATACAGTGGGGAAAAAAGTATTTAGTCAGCCTCCAATTGTGCAAGTTCTCCCACTTAAAAAGATGAGAGAGGCCTGTAATTTTCATCATAGGTACACGTCAACTATGACAGACAAATTGAGAGAAAAAAATCCAGAAAATCACATTGTAGGATTTTTTATGAATTTATTTGCAAATTATGGTGGAAAATAAGTATTTGGTCACCTACAAACAAGCAAGATATCTGGCTCTCACAGACCTGTAAGTTCTTCTTTAAGAGGCTCCTCTGTCCTCCACTCGTTACCTGTATTAATGGCACCTGTTTGAACTTGTTATCAGTATAAAAGACACCTGTCCACAACCTCAAACAGTCACACTCCAAACTCCACTATGGCCAAGACCAAAGAGCTGTCAAAGGACACCAGAAACAAAATTGTAGACCTGCACCAGGCTGGGAAGACTGAATCTGCAATAGGTAAGCAGCTTGGTTTGAAGAAATCAACTGTGGGAGCAATTATTAGGAAATGGAAGACATACAAGACCACTGATAATCTCCCTCGATCTGGGGCTCCACGCAAGATCTCACCCCGTGGGGTCAAAATGATCGCAAAAATCCCAGAACCACACGGGGGGACCTAGTGAATGACCTGCAGAGAGCTGGGACCAAAGTAACAAAGCCTACCATCAGTAACACACTACGCCGCCAGGGACTCAAATCCTGCAGTGCCAGACGTGTCCCCCTGCTTAAGCCAGTACATGTCCAGGCCCGTCTGAAGTTTGCTAGAGTGCATTTGGATGATCCAGAAGAGGATTGGGAGAATGTCATATGGTCAGATGAAACCAAAATATAACTTTTTGGTAAAAACTCAACTCGTCGTGTTTGGAGGACAAAGAATGCTGAGTTGCATCCAAAGAACACCATACCTACTGTGAAGCATGGGGGTGGAAACATCATGCTTTGGGGCTGTTTTTCTGCAAAGGGACCAGGACGACTGATCCGTGTAAAGGAAAGAATGAATGGGGCCATGTATCGTGAGATTTTGAGTGAAAACCTCCTTCCATCAGCAAGGGCATTGAAGATGAAACGTGGCTGGGTCTTTCAGCATGACAATGATCCCAAACACACCGCCCGGGCAACGAAGGAGTGGCTTCGTAAGAAGCATTTCAAGGTCCTGGAGTGGCCTAGCCAGTCTCCAGATCTCAACCCCATAGAAAATCTTTGGAGGGAGTTGAAAGTCCGTGTTGCCCAGCAACAGCCCCAAAACATCACTGCTCTAGAGGAGATCTGCATGGAGGAATGGGCCAAAATACCAGCAACAGTGTGTGAAAACCTTGTGAAGACTTACAGAAAACGTTTGACCTGTGTCATTGCCAACAAAGTGTATATAACAAAGTATTGAGAAACTGTTTGATTTCACAGAAGTGTGATTGACTTGGAGTTACATTGTGTTGTTTAAGTGTTCCCTTTATTTTTTTGAGCAGTGTATATACAGTACTAGTCAAAGGTTTGGACACACCTACTCATCCAGGGTTTTTCTTTATTTTTACTATTTTCTACCTTGTAGAATAATAGTGAAGACATCAAAACTATGAAAGAACACATATGGAATCATGTAGAAACCAAACAAGTGTTAAACAAATCGAAATATATTTTATATTTGAGATTCTTCAAAGTAGCCATCTTTTGCCTTGATGACAGCTATGCAAAATCTTGGCATTCTCTCAACCAGCTTCATGAGGTAGTCACCTGGAATGCATTTCAATTAACAGGTGTGCCTTGTTAAAAGTTAATTTGTGGAATTTCTTTCCTTCTTAATAAGTTTGAGCATTTGTTGTGTTGTGTTGTGACAAGGTAGGGGTGGTATACAGAAGATAGACCTATTTGGTAGAAGACCAAGTCCATATTATGACAAGAACAGCTCAAATAAGGAAAGAGAAACGACAGTCCATCATTACTTTAAGACATGAAGATCAGTCAATACGGAACGTTTCAGGAACTTTTAAAGTTTCTTCAAGTGCAGTCGCAAAAACCATCAAGCACTATGATGAAACAGGTTCTCGTGTGGACCGCCACAGGAAAGGAACACCCAGAGTTACCTCTACTGCAGAGGATAAGTTAATTACAGTTACCAGACTCAGAAATTGCAGCCCAAATAAATGAGTTCACGTAACAAAAACATCTCAACATCAACTGTTCAGAGGAGGCTGCGTGACTCAGGCCTTCATGGTCGAATTGCTGCAAAGAAACCACTACTAAAGGACACCAGTAAGAAGAAGAGACTTGCTTGGGCCAAGAAACACGAGCAATGGACATTAGACCGGTGGAAATCTGTCCTTTGGTCTGATGAGTCCAAATTTGAGATCTTTGGTTCCAACCGCTGTGTCTTTGTGAGACGCAGAGTAGGTGAATGGATGATCTCCTCATGTGTGGTTCCCACCGTGAAGCATGGAGGAGGAGGTGTGATGGTGTGGGGGTGCTTTGCTGGTGACACTGTCAGTGATTCATTTAGAATTCAAGGCACACTTAACCAGCATGGCTACCACAGCATTCTGCAGCGATATGCCATCCCATCTGGTTTGCCCTTAGTGGGACTATCATTTTGTTTTTTAACAGGACAATGACTCAACACAGCTCCAGGCTGTGTAAGGGCTATTTTACCAAGAAGGAAAGTGGTGGAGTGCTGCATCAGATGAGCTGGCCTCCACAATCACCCGACCTCAACCCAATTGAGATGGTTTGGAATGAGTTGGACCGCAGAGTGAAGGAAAAGCAGCCAATAAGTGCTCAGCATATGTTGGAACTCCTTCAAGACTGTTGGACAAGCATTCCTCATGAAGCTGGTTGAGAGAATGCCAAGAGTGTGCAAAGCTGTAGCAAATAGTAAATATAAATAAAAACCCTTGAATGAGTAGGTGTGTCCAAACTTTTGACTAGTACTGTATATACACTGCTCAAAAAAATAAAGGGAACACTTAAACAACACAATGTAACTCCAAGTCAATCACACTTCTGTGAAATCAAACTGTCCACTTAGGAAGCAACACTGATTGACAATAAATTGCACATGCTGTTGTGCAAATGGAATAGACAACAGGTGGAAATTATAGGCAATTAGCAAGACACCCCCAATAAAGAAGTGGTTCTGCAGGTGGTGACCACAGACCACTTCTCAGTTCCTATGCTTCCTGGCTGATGTTTTGGTCACTTTTGAATGCTGGCGGTGCTTTCACTCTAGTGGTAGCATGAGACGGAGTCTACAACCTACACAAGTGGCTCAGGTAGTGCAGCTCATCCAGGATGGCACATCAATGCAAGCTGTGGCAAGAAGGTTTGCTGTGTCTGTCAGCGTAGTGTCCAGAGCATGGAGGCGCTACCAGGAGACAGGCCAGTACATCAGGAGATGTGGAGGAGGCCGTAGGAGGGCAACAACCCAGCAGCAGGACCGCTACCTCCGCCTTTGTGCAAGGAGGAGCAGGAGGAGCACTGCCAGAGCCCTGCAAAATGACCTCCAGCAGGCCACAAATGTGCATGTGTCTGCTCAAACGGTCAGAAACAGACTCCATGAGGGTGGTATGAGGGCCCAACGTCCATAGGTGGGGGTTGTGCTTACAGCCCAACACCGTGCACGACGTTTGGCATTTGCCAGAGAACACCAAGATTGGCAAATTCGCCACTGGCACCCTGTGCTCTTCACAGATGAAAGCAGGTTCACACTGAGCACATGTGACAGACGTGACAGAGTCTGGAGACGCCGTGGAGAACGTTCTGCTGCCTGCAACATCCTCCAGCATGACCGGTTTGGCGGTGGGTCAGTCATGGTGTGGGGTGGCATTTCTTTGGGGGGCCGCACAGCCCTCCATGTGCTCGCCAGAGGTAGCCTGACTGCCATTAGGTACTGAGATGAGATCCTCAGACCCCTTGTGAGACCATATGCTGGTGCGGTTGGCCTGGGTTCCTCCTAATGCAAGACAATGCTAGACCTCATGTGGCTGGAGTGTGTCAGCAGTTCCTGCAAGAGGAAGGCATTGATGCTATGGACTGGCCCGCCCGTTCCCCAGACCTGAATCCAATTGAGCACATCTGGGACATCATGTCTCGCTCCATCCACCAACGCCACGTTGCACCACAGACTGTCCAGGAGTTGGCGGATGCTTTAGTCCAGGTCTGGGAGGATCCCTCAGGAGACCATCCGCCACCTCATCAGGAGCATGCCCAGGCATTGTAGGGAGGTCTTACAGGCACGTGGAGGCTACACACACTACTGATCCTCATTTTGACTTGTTTTAAGGACTTTACATCAAAGTTGGATCAGCCTGTAGTGTGGTTTTCCACTTTAATTTTGAGGGTGACTCCAAATCCAGACCTCCATGGGTTGATACATTTGATTTCCATTGATAATTTTTGTGTGATTTTGTTGTCAGCACATTCAACTATGTAAAGAGAAAAGTATTTAATAAGATTATTTCATTCATTCAGATCTAGGATATGTTGTTTAAGTGTTCCCTTTATTTTTTTGAGCAGTGTATATACTGTATATAGAGAGATGTTAAATCGGGTTCAAGTCTGGGCTCTGGCTGGGCCACTCAAGGACATTCAGACTTGTCCCGAAGCCACTCCTGCATTGTCTTGGCTGTGTGCTTAGGGTCGTTGTCCTGTTGGAAGGTGAACCTTCGCCCCAGTCTAATGTCCTGAGTGCTCTGGAGCAGGTTTTCATCAAGGATCTTTCTGTACTTTGCTCCGTTCATCTTTCCCTCGATCCTGACTAGTCTCCCAGTCCCTGCCGCTGAAAAACATCCCCACAGCATGATGCTGCCACCACCATGCTTCACCGTAGGGATGGTGCGAGGTTTCCTCCAGACGTGACGCTTGACATTCAGGCCAAACAGTTCAATCTTGGTTTCATCAGACCAGAGAATCTTGTTTCTCATGGTCTGAGAGTCCATTAGGTGCCTTTAGGAAAACTCCAAGCGGGCTGTCATGTGCCTTTTACTGAGGAGTGGCTTCCGTCATGCCACTCTACCATAAAGGCCTGATTGGTGGAGTGCTGCAGAGATGGTTGCCCTTCTGGAAGATTCTCCCATCTCCACAGAGGAACTCTGGAACTCTGTCAGAGTGACCATTGGGTTCTTGGTCACCTCCCTTCTCCCCCGATTGCTCAGTTTGGCCGGGCGGCCAGCTCTAGGAAGAGTCTTGGTGGTTCCAAACCTCTTCCATTTAAGAATGATGGACGCCACTGTGTTCATGGGGACCTTCAATGCTGCAGAAATGTTTTTGTACCCTTCCCCAGATCTGTGCCTCGACGCTCTATGGACAATTCCTTCGACCTCATGGATTGGTTTTTGCTCTGACATGCACTGTCAACTGTGGGACCTTATATAGACAGGTGTGTGCCTTTCATAATCATGTCCAATCAATTGAATTTACCACAGGTGGACTCCAATCAAGTTGTAGAAACATCTCGAGGATGATCAATGGAAACAGGATGCACCTGAGCTCAATTTCGAGTCTCATAGTAAAGGGTCTGAATACTTATGTAAATAAGGTATTTCTGTTTTTTATTTGTAATACATAAGCAAACATTTCTAAAAACCTGTCTACGCTTTGTCATTATGGGGTATTATGTGTAGATTGATGAGGATTTTTATTTATTTAATCAATTTTAGAATAAGGCTGTAATGTAACAAAATGTGGAAAAAGGGAAGGGTTCTGATTATTTTCCGAATGTACTGTACATATTTTTACAAATCTATACTTGGAGTCAAATATCAATTTAATAACTGTATTGATGTTTCTCCCCATCACTATAGCAGTCTGTTGAGTGCATACAGAATATGATGACTCCAGGTAATTGTGTTTCACTGTGCTTTCAGGTTCAGTGACAGAGTTCCTCTGGGATTTCGATTTTTTTCAATTACAAAAAAATGACCTGGTGCAAAGTCGGATTCATAAATGTTGAATAAGAAACCAGTCATAAAAAAAGTCATCAGATCACATACTTGATTGGCAGCTCACCGACACCACCTCAGGTCACTTAAAACAGAAGACACAGATATTGACCAGTATAATCCAATATTGGATTCTCTATTTGCTCACCCATAGGGTCTGGTCTGGTGTGGTGTAGTCTTCAATGAATAACTGATCAGTGGGATCAGATCTCCTGTCTGTCAGAGGAGAGAACGGCTCCCCCAACCTGACCTTCACGGTGACATTCAGTTACCTCAGGGACACAACACTCAGGTTTAGATATCAGCAGAGGAGGAGCAGGGAATGTCCTTCAAGCTTCATACAACACTGATTCAGCAAGAAAAGAAATGTTCATCCTATGCCTTTCACATCAAACCTTTCTGACAGGTAAATCAGTCTGCCCTAAAAACTATACATTTCAAAGACTTGGAAGCAAAACATCTTAAAGGAAAGGTTGCACAATAGATATTCCACAACTCTAACAACGTAGATTGATTATATTCCATCTAAACAGTCTTTATGCAAAAGTTTATTTAAAAAAATATTCACTTCTATTTTTTCAATTTGAATTACATTTATAAAAAACTCATATACCAACAATAGATTGCAGCTTTGACGTCAAGAAAGCAACAGTCTGCTGGTGGCTTCGGTGATGGTGGTGAATCGGTTAAATAGGTACAAAGTGCCCAAATAGTTTTTTCGTGTTATGTTGCTAATAGATAATAAATAAATAAATAAGATAGCCAACTATCTAAGTGCACCGGGCCATGCAAAACGAACTGGCAAGCAAGCTACAACAACTCTTCAATACTGCATGTTTGCAGAAATGAATGGTCAAATATCAATCGGATTAATGTCATTGTTTATTTCAAGATATGTCTTTATTTTTGCTTAACTGCCTGATTTTTATTAGCCAATATAACTTGCAAGATATCATAGTAGCCAATGTTTGTGTTATACCTGGATTTACTGTTACTGCTGCTAGTAACATTAGTAACGTTAGCACTCAGGTTAGCATGTGGCTAGCTATAGCTACCATCAGCCAACAACAGAGTTTTAGCCTGTTTGGTTATAGATGTTCAATGTCTACTATGATGGTAAAGGTTTATCTTGGTTTTGTGTAACAGTACAAAAAATGCTGAACTGCTAATAAGTGATGTGTTTCAAGGTTGCTAGTGGTTAGCTAGTAGAGGTAAAGGAGTCCGAAGTCGGCTAGGCGAACCCGAACGAATGTGCTCGCATACTCCCTTAAAATACCTTAGTTTGAAAAACGAGAATAAAGCAGCAATAGTACTGTTTGTCTGTTTTGAGACGCCGTAGTCAGAATTAATCAGAATTAAAATAGTCCGAATTAATCTCAAGAAATCTGTCATTCATTTTGACGTTTTTGCCGAGGAGATCTTAGTCGCGCAATTTTACATCTAACTAAGATGTTTGGTGCAGTATTTTTCAATGGAAAAAAATAGCAATGGAAAACGAGTCGTCTCCCGTTGAATGACAACAAAGACTTTATTGAAGAATCCCTACAGTTGACCAATCACGGACGAAGGGACATAGACTTTGGCTCCCGAACTTCGGCTGGTCTCGAGTAGGGCTGTTGCGGTGACCGTATTACCGCCACACCGGCGGTCACGAGTCATGAAGGCAGTCAAATTCCACGTGACTGCTTAGTCACGGTAATTAGGCTTCTCCAAGCTCTGATGCTGCTGCTGGTCATTATTAGCCTACCAAACTTGCTAACTGCCTGGTACTCAGCACTCTATTGTCCCTCTAATCACTCTGACATCAATGCAAATGTAATCGAAACTCGAATCAAACACTTCATGAGAGCCCATGAGCTCATGTTGCGCAACATTTCTATAGGCTATGCAATTGTGCGAGAAAACAGAGTGATGGCCTCTACTAAAAAGAGGAGGATCCCGTCAGCTTTCTATAGGCTAGGCCTACTATATCTATTTCTCTACTTTCCTAATATTAAGCACATTGCTTATATTTACAACAGGAGTATAGCCTACCTGGCTGGCATGAAAATGAACTCCAAATTAAGCATAGGGAATACCTTTTCATTTGTTAACCGCTCCCTCAAATAGTTTGGAGAAAATATCCTTTCTATTTTATTCAGCGTTGTTCAATTGTATTCTTCATACTATAAAATAATGCCACGGAATTCTAAGCAAATCTTGTCTGCATTGTTTATTTCAAGGTATGTCTTTATTTTTGCTTAACTGCCTGATTTTTATTAACCAATTTAACTTGCAGGATATCATGGTAGCCAATGTTTGTGTTATCCATTATACCTGGACTTACTGTTACTGCTGCTAGTAACATTAGTAACGTTAGCACTCAATGTTAGCATGTGGCTAGCTATAGCTACCATCAGCCAACAACAGAGTTTTAGCCGGTTTGGTTATAGATGTTCAATGTCTACTATGATGGTAAAGGTTTATCTTGGTTTTGACTAACAGTACAAAAAATGCTGAACTGCTAATAAGTGATGTGTTTCAAGGTTGCTAGTGGTTAGCTAGTAGGGGTATGCCTACTACTCAGATCACTCAGCTGCACAGCTGATGCCTGCTGGACTGTTCCTTTACACGGTACCCTGTCCTGTTTATCTGTTTAGCTTCAGCCCAAACTTTGTTGTTGTCTTAGCTCTCTCTAATAACACCTGTGATTGCTTTATGCCTCTCTCCCGTGTCAATATGCCTTGCCTATTGCTGTTCCAGTTAGTTCTTATTATACAATTTCACTGTAGAACCCCAAGTCCCTCTCAAACTGCCTCAAATAGCTCCTTTGTTCCACCCCCCATACACGCCGAGACCAGCTCAATCGGTGCCTCCAGTGATGCTATCTCTTTCATTGTTACCCAATGCTTAGGTTTACCTCCACTTTACTCATATCCTTCCATATCCTTGTCTGTACATAATGCCCTGAATCTATTCTACAACGCCCCCTTTATTCTCTGTACCCAACGCACTAGAAGACCAGTTCTTAAAGCCTTTAGCCGTATCCTTATTCTAGTCCTCCTCTGTTCCTCTGGTGATGTAGAGGCTAACCCAGGCCCTGCAGCCCCCAGTATCACTCCTACTCCCCAGGAGTTATCATTTGTTGACTTCTGTAACCGTAAAAGCCTTGGTTTTCTGCACGTTAACATCAGAAGCCTCCTTCCTAAGTTTGAGTTATTCACTGCGTTAGCACACTCCGCCAACCCTGATGTTCTAGCAGTGTCTGAATCCTGGCTTAGGAAGGCCACCAAAAATTCAGAAATGTCCATCCCCAACTACAACATTTTCCGTCTAGATAGAACTGCCAAAGGGGGTGGAGTTGCAATCTACTGCAGAGCTCTATCATACTATCCAGGTCTGTGCCCAAACAGTTTGAGCTCCTACTTTTAAAAATCCAACTTTCCAGAAACAAGTCTCTCACTGTTGTCGCTTGCTACAGACCCCCTCAGCCCCCAGCTGTGCCCTGGACACCATATGTGAATTGATTGCCCCCCATCTATCCTCAGAGTTCATACTGCTTGGTGACCTAAACTGGGATATGGTTAACACCACGGCCATCCTACAATCCAAACTAGATTCCCTCAATCTCACACAAATTATTAAGGAACCTACCAGGTACAACCCTAAATCCGTAAACATGGGCACCCTCATAGATATCATCCTGACTAACTTACCCTCTAAATACACCTCCACTAATTCAACCAGGATCTCAGCAATCACTGCCTTATTGCCTGCGTCCGTAATGGGTCCGCAGTCAAACGACCACCCCTCATCACTGTCAAACGCTCCCTAAAACACTTTAGCGAGCAGGCCTTCCTAATTGACCTGGCCCAGGTATCCTGGATGGATATCGATCTCATTCCGTCAGTAGAGGATGCCTGGTTGTTCTTTAAAAGTGCTTTCCTCTCAATATTAAATAAGCATGCCCCATTCAAAAAATTCAGAACTAAGAACAGATATAGCCCCTGGTTCTCCTCAGACTTGACTGCCCTTGACCAGCACAAAAACATCCTGTGGCGTACTGCATTAGCATTGAATAGCCACCGCGATATGCAACTTTTCAGGGAAGTTAGGAACCAATATACACAAGCAGTTAGGAAAGCAAAGGCTAGCTTTTTCAAACAGAATTTTGCATCCTGTAGCACTAACTCCAAAAAGTTTTGGGACACTTTTAAGTCCATGGAGAATAAGAGTTCCTCCTCCCAGCCACCCACTGCACTGAGGCTAGGAAACACTATCACCACCAATAAATCTACAATAATCAAGAATTTCAACAAGCATTTTGCTACGGCTGGCAATGCTTTCCACCTGGCTACCACTATCCCGGCCACCAGCTCTGCACCTTCCGCTGGAACTTGCCCATGCCCCCCCCCGCTTCTCCTTCACACAAATTCAGACAGCTGATGTTCTGAAAGAGCTGCAAAATCTGTACCCCTACAAATCATCTGGGCTGGACAATCTGGACCCTTTCTTTCTAAAAATAGCTGCCGAAATTGTCGCAACCCCTATTACTAGCCTGTTCAACCTCTCTTTTGTAACGACTGAGATCCCCAGAGATTGGAAAGCTGCCGCGGTCATCCCCCTCTTCAAAGGGGGTGACACTCTAGATCCAAACTGTTACAGACCTATATCCATCCTGCCCTGCCTTTCGAAGGTTTTTGAAAGCCAAGTTAACAAACAGATCACCGACCATTTCGAATCCCACCGTACCTTCTCCGCTATGCAATCCGGTTTCCGAGCTGGTCATGGGTGCACCTCAGCCACGCTCAAGGTCCTAAACGATATTATAACCGCGATCGATAATAGACAGTACTGTGCAGCCGTCTTCATCGACCTGGCCAAGGCTTTCGACTCTGTCAACCACCGCATTCTTATTGGCAGACTAAATAGCTTTGGTTTCTCAAATGACTGCCTCGCCTGGTTCAGCAACTACTTCTCAGATAGAGTTCAATGTGTCAAATCGGAGGGCCTGTTGTCTTGACCTATGGCAGTCTCTATGGGGGTGCCACAGGGTTCAATTCTTGGGCCGACTCTTTTCTCTGTGTATATCAATGATGTCGCTCTTGTGCTGGTGACTCTCAGATCCACCTCTATGCAGACGACACCATTTTGTATACATCTGGCCCTTCATTGGACACTGTGTTAACAAACCTCCAAACGAGCTTCAATGCCATACAACACTCCTTCCGTAGCCTCCAACTGCTCTTAAACACTAGTAAAACTAAATGCATGCTCTTCAATTGAACACTGCTGGCACCCGCCCACCCGACTAGAATCACTACTCTCGACGGGTCTGACCTAGAGTATGTGGACAACTACAAATACCTAGGTGTCTGGTTAGACTGTAAACTCTCCTTCCAGACTCACATTAAGCATCTCCAATCCAAAGTAAAATCAAGAATTGGCTTCCTATTTCGCAAACAAAGCCTCCTTCACTCATGCTGCCAAACATGCCCTCGTAAAACTGACTATCCTACCGATCCTTGACTTCGGTGATGTCATTTACAAAAAAAATTGTCACCAAATCCCCATATACTACCCACCACTGTGACCTGTACGCTCTTGTTGGCTGGTCCTCACTACACATTCGTCGCCAAACCCACTGGCTCCAGGCCATCTATAAATCACTGCTAGGCAAATCCCTGCCTTATCTTAGCTCATTAGTCACCATAGCAACACCCACCCGTAGTATGCGCTCCAGCAGGTATATCTCACTGTTCATCCCCAAAGCCAACACCTCCTTTGGCCGCCATTCCTTCCAGTTCTCTGCTGCTAATGACTGAAACGAACTGCAAAAATCTCTGAAGCTGGAGACTCTTATCTCCCTCACTAACTTTAAGCATCAGTTGTCAGAGCACCTTACCAATCACTGCACCTGTACACAGCCCATCTGCAATTAGCCCACCCAACTACCTCATCCCCATATTGTTATTTATTTTGCTCATTTGCACCCCAGTATCTCTATTTGCACATCATCTCTTGCACATCTATCATTCCAGTGTTAATACTAATTGTAATTATTTTGCACTATGGCCTATTTATTGCCTTACCTCCATAACTTGCTACATTTGCACACACTGTATATATATTTTTTGTTGTATTTTTGACTTTATGTTTTGTTTTACCCCATATGTAACTCTGTGTTGTTTTTATCGCACTGCTTTGCTTTATCTTGGCCAGGTCGCAGTTGTAAATGAGAACTTGTTCTCAACTGGCTTACCTGGTTAAATAAAGGTGAAATATTTTTATTTTTTTAAATAGCCAGATCAGGACCTAACATAAGGACAACTCAGAGTATGCTATTCTGTTCTTCTGAAATATACTACATTTTCTTCCTATCATGCTTCTTTAGACCTGTCTAAAATAAATAATGGATTTATTGTGAAGGTGTAGGCTATATTACATGGATTTATTAGACTTTTTTAAATGTAGATGTTCCAAAGGTCTACATCAGTGGCTTGTAGGCTATGTGTGGAAGCCAGGAGATGCTAAATGTGTTTGTTAATTAACGGTAATTTTGCTTATTATTTGCTTGACAATCACCGGCTGACAAAATTTCGTGACCGCCACAGCCCTAGTCTCAAGCAAACATTTTGCGTGCCCGAACAGCCGAAAAAAGCCTTCCTGAAGTCCAAAACAAAATTTCACAAAATGTCGTCATAATATATGCACAAACTCTTACAAACTGTTTTGGCTGGGAAGCATGCAGATGCCTTAAGCCAGGACGGGTGTAAAAGGGGCTATGCTAAAAGCCTGCGTGCTGTATAAGTTATTTAAAAAAATTGCTGATACAGAATAAAGAAATCACAGGATATGGTCAGATGATAAATTGGCTTTATTCAGAGTGCCAAAATATTTTTTCTAAAGCAATGAGGACTCGGTATGATGTGGGTCTTTACTGTCTTATGTGGACATTGGCTTCACTCCTGCTGTGTATTCACTTGTGTGTTCTTCTCTTGACGTCACTTTTCCGAATGCTTTTCCGACATGACTTCGGTCAAATTCAGATAAAATATAGATTTCTCCCAAAATACAAATGTAAAGTGATATGTCGTATTGAGACTTTTAGTTGGAAGGATGAAACCAATCAGAATATTTAACAGCAACTTAATTATGCAATCTTCCCTTTAACAGTCTGAGAGGAGATTAACTGTCATGATGGAATCTTGACAAGGGCCCTTGAAACGCAAGACCCATTAGAAAGGGGGAACGTTTTTAAAGGTCAGTCAATCAACCGTAATATTTCTGGGAAACTAGGGGAGAAGGAATCTGATGTTTTTGGAAGTCTTGAATAAAGATGATCTGTGGGTAGGAGCTAGCCTATAATGGATTGACTGCGGGTGGAAAACAGTGATGTGTCTGGACGAGGCGCCATGGGAAATAGACCCACTGCATCACACTCAAACAAAGACACAAACACACTGGCTCCTCAGTTCAGTCAAGCTCACCAACATGCTCTTACAACAACACAAGCTAAATGGACACTAACAACAAATTGAGACACTATTGGGATGCATTATGGTCCTGTTTTGACAGAATGCAATGTCATCTGCCTTACTCAACCCAAGTTGGTCAACTAACAATGTGAGGCCTAAGTCTTCAGACCCAGCAACAGCAAGAAGGCTGGTGTAATAATACTGTGGATGAGAATCTGTTTCTTTGGATCTGCAGGTGGCTGATCTTCTTGGTTTGAGTTAACTTATAAGGTAACATATGCCACCCAAGACATTTGACCTGAACTGACGTATTAAGGGGGGAGTAGGCGAGTCATTAACAACTCTTAAGGTCTTTCAACCCCAGAACACACTTTGACTTCACCATTACTAGATTTGGGATAAGTGTTGTTATGGAAATGCTGGGTTACTATAATAGTGAATCAACATGTTTGCTAGGAAGTGGTCCATTCAATGTTTTGACAGGGTTTTACCATAAACCGGAGCAGTTTAATCGTTTTTGATTGGTAATACTTTGGTATAATCATCCTAAATGGTTCATAGTGACCCCACAAAGACGACTCTCCACCAGAAAATTTTTGCACAATACACACTACACGATTGTTACTGAACATGCAATCAAGTTAGAGCATTTAATTGGTTGTCTGATTAGACAGACTTTCATAAATCCCCCACAACATTTTCCACTGCAGATTCTATTCAAAAGGATTCCACGGCGAGAGAGACAGAGTTTAGTGCTTAAGAGGTCAAATGGTTAATTGGAAATCAGAACGAGCATCTAGCTCATTGTTTGTCTGTAAATTGAATCGAGAATTACAATAAAAGGATGACTAATTAGTTTGAGGATGAAATCCCTTCTGGGTTAAAGTATGTATACAAAAGAGACACAGAATATTCTGTTTCGTTGGCCCCTTGATGGCATACTAGGCTATTATCACTATTATGTGCCAGGCAGCCAGGCGTGTTTCTTAATGTGTCTGTTCTGTTCTGAGATGGGAAAGATGTGATATTTGGGGTGTAGGGGTAAAACAACATGAATGTGTTTTATTTTCTCCAAAGTGAACAGCATTTTTCACACTGGAGTCTAAAATCATAAAACCTGGCTGTTAATTCTATATCTCTACCCAGGTTTTCAGCAACCTTGCTGACTGACCACCATATTGTTCCAAGGACTGTCTGTCTCTAATGGAAAAGCTACAAAATAGTTTTCATCCCACTGAGCACACGTAATGAAACAGACAGGTAGGGGGTCTGGGAGGTAGCGTCACTCCACTGAACACACCTGATGAAAACAGGTAGGGGAGGGGCAGGGGAGGATGGGGAAACAGTAAAAGAGAGCAGAGAGAGAGAGAGAGTGGGAAAGAGAGAGAGCATGTGGCGCCACTCTACTGAACACACCTGATGCTACTCATGCTGCCGGTCTCAGATCCTAGCTTGCATCGCTCCAGTTGGGTGGCGACAATCTGCCGTTCAGCTTCCAGCTCTCGAGTCAGCCGCTCAAATTGCAACTCCTGTAGAAATATATGAAAAAGTGATTGTCAGTAAGCATACCTGTATTGTGCTACATAGGATCTAGCTTACTGTATGTATTCATGCAATTATGCTTAAGAAGATTGTGACAATTCAAATGTTTCGAAACATCCAGTTAGTGTAGCCTAAATGATATACAGTGGGGTCCGAAATTGACACCCTTGAGGAAGATGAGCTAAAATTACTGTATAAAATAAATAATTCAAATACTGAGCTATAATTGTCACGTTCGTCGAACAGAGATGAGGACCAAGGCGCAGCGTTGAAGGCGAACATATTTATTTAGATAATGATCACACGATCAAAACAATGACGTGACAGTCAATGGTAATACACAAACCAAATAAGAACAAGAAACCACAATGAAGGAGTGCCAAACGGCTACCTAAGTATGACTCCCAATCAGAGACAACGAGCTACAGCCGTCTCTGATTGGGAGCCACCCTGGCCAACATAGATCTACAAAACCAGAAAGTGAAACCTAGAACACACATAGACTATACACACCCTGGCTCAACATATTAGAGTCCCCAGAGCCAGGGCGTGACAGTACCCCCCCCTAAAGGCGCGGACTCCGACCGCGCCCACCAAACACCACAGGGGAGGGACCGGGTGGGCACTCCGCTTAGGCGGCGGATCCGGCTCCGGGCCTGATCCCCGCTCCCTCTCCAACCCCCCAAAGTACCCCTGGTCCGGTCTGGCCCCGCTGGCCGGAGCTGGACTGCACACTGGTGGAGCGGATTGCTCTAGCTCCGGCGTGAAGCATCTGACCGGTGCCGGACCAGCCACCGGTGGAACAGGCACGGGCCGTGCCGGACTGACGACGCACACCACTGGCTTGGTGTGGGGAGCAGGAGCGGGCCGAGCCGGGCTGTCGAAGCGCACCACTGACTTGGTGCGGGGAGCAGGAACGGGCCGAGCCGGGCTGACGAAGCGCACCACTGACTTGGTGCGGGGAGCAGGAACGGGCCGAGCCAGGCTGACGAAGCGCACCACTGACTTGGTGCGGGGAGCAGGAACGGGCCGAGCCGGGCTGACGAAGCGCACCACTGACTTGGTGCGGGGAGCAGGAACGGGCCGGACAGGGCTGACGAAACGCACCACTGACTTGGTGCGGGGAGCAGGAATGGGCCGGACTGGGCTGGCGACGCGCACCACAGACTTGGTGCGGGGAGCAGGAACAGGCCGGGCCGAGCTGGCGACGCGCACCGTAGACTTGGTGCGAGTGGCAGGAACAGGCCGGACCGTACTGGGAACACACACCACTGGCCCTACGTGGGGATCAGGAACAGGCCGGACTGGCAACACACGCCAGTACCTCTCGCCGTGCCTCTACATCCTCCTTCCCCCTGGTGACCAGTGACTCCCGTAACCTGGCGGCCTCCTCTGCCAACCCGCTGGACCGCTCTATCGCGGCCTCCTGCTGCCCCGACGTCGTGAGCCCCCCTCCTAAAAATTTTCTGGGGGTCTCTCCTCCCCGTGGGCCAGACCTCTATAGTTCTCGCCCAACTCTCGCTCTTCTGCCTCCAACTCCCGCTATTCAGCTCCTCAATTGGCTTGACCCAGTCGAAGCTCTTCCTCCATTGTTCCCAAGTCCACTCTCTCTGCTCTCCACTCGGCTTGACCCAGTCGAGGCTGCCACGGAGATCTGCTAGGGATTTCCCTGGCGATGGCTCCTCGACTCGCTGCTTGGTCCAGTTGTGGTGGTTTCTTCTGTCACGTTCGTCGAACAGAGATGAGGACCAAGGCGCAGCGTTGAAGGCGAACATAATTATTTAGATAATGATCACACGATCAAAACGATGACGTGACAGTCAATGGTAATACACAAACCAAATAAGAACAAGAAACCACAATGAAGGAGTGCCAAACGGCTACCTAAGTATGACTCCCAATCAGAGACAACGAGCTACAGCCGTCTCTGATTGGGAGCCACCCTGGCCAACATAGATCTACAAAACCAGAAAGTGAAACCTAGAACACACATAGACTATACACACCCTGGCTCAACATATTAGAGTCCCCAGAGCCAGGGCGTGACAATAATGCTTAAAAAAATATGGAAATTATATTATTTTATACTAATACAATTGCTCAGATAAAGAGATTTTGTTTAACAAGTAATATAAATTTTTTCTCCAAAAGGTAGCGGTCAAAATGATTGACACCCATGTTTTCAATACCTTTCAATACCTTACCTTGTGAGGATAAAGTCATTGAGCCTTTTTCTAAAATGTTTTATGAGTTGGAGAACACATTGGGAGGGATCTTAGACCATTCCTCCATACAGAATCCTTCCAGATCCTCAATATCCTTCGTCTGCGCTTATGGACTGCCCTATTCAATTCAAACTACAGGTTTTCAATGGGTTTCGAGTCCAGAGACTGAGATGGCCATTGCTAAATGTTGATTTTGTGGATTTTGATGTGTGCTTGGGGTTATTGTCTTGCTGGAAGATCCACTTGCAACCAAGTTTCAGCCTCCTGGCAGTGGCAACCAGGTTTTTGGCTAAAATGTCCTGGTACTGAGTAAAGTTCATGATGGCGTTGACCCAGACCCCAGGACCAGTGGAAGCAAAACAGCCCCATAACATCAAAGATTCACCACCATATTTTACAGTAGGTATGGAGTTATTTTCTGCTTATGCATTCTCATTTTGATGCCAAACCCACCACTGGTGTTTCATGTCATCTGACCAAAGCACCGGTTCCAATCCAAGTTCCAATGCTGTTTAGCAAACTCCAGACGTTTACATTTGCAATGGCCTTCTCAGTCTCCTGACGTTATCCTCGCAAGGTGAGGTATTGAAAGGTAGTGAAAACAGGGGTATTACTTCTTAAACAAAATATCTTTCCCTGAGCAATGATATTAAAATAATATAATTTCCACATTTTTTGGAGCATAAAATATAGCTTAGTATTTGAATGATCAATGGTCATTTTTGCTCATCTTTATCAAGGCTGTCAATAATTTCAGACCCCACTCACATTTGGAGATGAAAACAACACTCTTAGAAAAAAGGTGCTATCTAGAACCAAAAAGGGTTCTTCAGCTGTCCCCATAGGAGGACCCTTTGAAGAACAACTTTTGGTTCCAGGTAGAACCCTTTTTGGTTCCAAGTAGAACCGTTTTGGGTTCCATGTAGAACCCTTTCCACTGAGGGTTCTACCTGGAACCCAAAATAGTTCTACCTAGAACAAAAAAGGGTTCTCCTATGGGGACAGCCGCAGAAACCTTTTGGAACCCTTTTTTTCTAAGAGTGTAGTAACTTGTGTTGATGTCAATGGAAGATTTAGGCCTACACCAAATTCCTACTCATGCACATTTTAAGTAACAATTAATTAAGAAACTACATTTACATTTGAGTCATTTAGCAGACACTCTTATCTAGAGCGACTTTCAGTAGTGAGTGCATACATTTTCGTACTGGTCACCCTTAGAAACCGAACCCAGAACCCTGGCGTTGCAAGCACCATGCTCTACCAACTGAGCCACACGGGACCATGAGCCACATGGGACCAAACTACAGTTGCCAAACAAAACCACAAATCAGCACCCCCCGCAGTGTACTACGCCACTTAACTATAAGTTAAGTATAACTATAAGAAATCTAAGATGGGTCAAATAAATTATATTCAGCCCAGGCTACAGCTATGCATTTGGTTTGCTAACTTGCTAGCTAAGTGGCTAGATGTCATGATCAAGCTTCTTGGTCACAGCAGAGACATTCAATCAATTCCTAGATCAAGATCCATGTTGTCTAAATTGTTTTGTGGGTAAAAAATGTATAAATAGCGCCCCTTGTGTGCACTTCTGGTAATACCATATACCCTGGTATTTGTACAGAAACGGTATGACGGTATGAACACCTAGATACCGCCCAACCTTACATCTGAGCAGCCAGTCTCATTTAGGGCGCTTTCACATTTCCCCTTATGATCAGGATTCTGGAGCGTTTGGTACCCTGATCCGCGCTATAAAGCATGTGTGAAACGCAAATGAACCCTGGCTGAAACAAATCCTGGACCTGCGTGAGTAGTGGGTCCAAGATCCAGGACCAGAGTACCAGTTTTTGTGACGCAGCAGCGTGAGTCGCGTGAAACTTTTTTGCCCATTGTAAACAAGCTAGCTCGCTAACATCATGTAGAATGTGTGTCTTGCTAATTGCACCCTGAAACAGTTATTTTCAGGTCTTGCGAAAGCAAAACGTATTCTGTAGAATTCACACAAATGCTCCAGGAAACCGAACCAGGGTACTGAATTTCAAATGTGAAAACGCCCTTAGTCTCAGGCAACTCCAGTCAATACAAACTGTCCACTTCTTTTGTGACAATGCTGAAATTAGTCCACTGCCCACAAGGTCAAACACTCTCCCCAGAGCAGTTAATCTAAAGTCTGCTACAAAATGTATCACCTGCTATTTTGGGCAATAGCCCAGAAAATCGAGGTCCACAGAAATATCCCATTGAACTCGATGAAGAAAGATCCATACAACTCTTGTTAAACAGCCTCTGAGCTATAGCATCAAAGAGCTAGAAGTGTCAGTAGACGTGCATTCAAATTTACTTCTCTTGGTATAATAGTTGCATTTACATAACTTTGTACATGCAAGCAACTGTAAACTGTTGCTATTGTCTGGCCTAGTTATCTTCCAATATGCATATTTTGCATAACTTTATAAACAACTAAACATTGTGCTGATAAGATGCAGTAGGCTATATATTTGGATAGAGTAACAAAAAGTTCAAACGGACCAGCAAAGTTTAAGACCTTGTTTTAGTTTATCTGGGAGCAAAATGAGCAAAATGAGTTGCAAACAACAAAATCACTGACCTTTACTATTCCCTCCAAATGTAGCATAACAACCAAACACCTGTTACTGCCAAAATACTATTGGAATGAAAGTTAACAAAGCCATACCTTCACATGGACCATACTTCAGAGAAAGCACCAACCACACATAATATCCCACTTTTTTCTCCATCCACAACATGTCTAGAAGTTCATCTGTCCTTATCAAGAAAACTCCGTTAGAGAAAACAGCAAGCCCAGTAGTGACTGCCTCCAAGCAGTGAAGAATAGGAGTTCAGCCAGGCACAAAGGTCTCCATGGCAACAGAGAATTTAGAACCCCTTTGGCATTATTTATGCAACATTGCATCACAAAAGGACCCTCCCACCAGTCTGCCTGCCAAATCCTGCCGCTCTCCAATCACTCTTTTGACTGCTCCTCTCCTCAACACCATCTGCGCCCCCCGCTGAAAAAGCAGAGAGAGGGTAGCGGGGCGGAGGTGGGGAGGAGCTGGGTGAACGGAGGGATGGGGAGGGAGGGGGGACAGAGGGGGGGGTGCTAATTGGAAAGCTCCAAAGACTTGCAGGATTGTGAATGTACATGGAAGTGTTGTGGGGTTGAGGCAGCAGAAATGTCTCCTCTCCTTCTCCTTCTCCTTCTCCATCTCCTCTCCCTCTCCTCTCCTCCCCTCTCCTCTCTTCTGGCCATAGCTCTGAATTGTGCTCTCCAGGGAGAGACAGTGACTGTTCTGCCTCAGTGCCACCCTTTGGGCTGGGCTGTCTTGCTGAGAAGGTAGCACACAATACAGCAGCATGTCATAGCCAGCCACAGTTTAAATATAGCTCGGTAAAAAAGACACACAAGGATCTGCCATGGGAGAGAAGAGAGGGCCACAGAGGCTTGGGATGACAATGTCACTATTTGCTTCCTGTCACTCACCACCATAAACACTGTTTATTTCTAATCTGTATAACGCATTGTTGTGAAGAAAGTATTTCAGAGGAACCAAAAAAAGACAGTCATAATATGATGTGGTTGCTAGTCTATACATGAATACATGACTCAGTAAATGTATACTTCTTCCAAATTCAAAGACCCTATAGTATATCAACTTACCTTGCAACTGTCTCCAACCAGTGTTAAAATAGGTTTTGTTTAGCCTAAGAAAAAATACATTTGGGTACATGATTGAGAAATTAGTCTAAGGCACTGCATCACAGTGCTAGCTGTGCCACTAGAGATCCTGGTTCGAATCCAGGCTCTGTCGTAGCCGGCTGCGACCGGGAAACCCATGGGGCGGCGCACAATTGGCCCAGCGTCGTCCAGGGTAGGGGAGGGAATGGCCGGCAGGGATGTAGCTCAGTTGGTAGAGCATGGCATTTGCAACGCCAGGGTTGTGGGTTCGATTCCCACAGGGGGCCAGTATGAAGAGAAAAAAAAAAATTGAAAAAAAAATGTATGCACTCACTAACTGTATGTTGCTCTTGATAAGAGCATCTGCTAAATGACTAAAAAAACTTTTTAAAAAATGTATTAAATGAAAAGTAATTTTGTTCAAATGAAAACTCATAGAGCTCTGGGCAGCTGAGAGAGAATAGAGTGAATAACTTAACAAAGCTTCTCATATGCAAAGCTACAGTGGTTTGCGAAAGTATTCACCCCCCTTGGCATTTTTCCTATTTTGTTGCCTACAACCTGGAATTAAAATCGATTTTTGGGGGGTTTGTATCATTTGATTTACACAACATGCCTACCACTTGAAGATGCAAAATAATTTTTGGGTGAAACAAACAAGAAATAATACAAAAAAACAGAACACTTGAGCGTGCATAACTATTCACCCCCCCCCCCCCCCCCCAAAAAAAAAAAAATCTATACTTTGTAGAGACACCTTTTGCAGCAATTACCGCTGCAAGTCTCTTGGGGTATGTCTCTATAAGCTTGGCACATCCAGCCACTGGGATTTTTGCCCATTCTTCAAGGCAAAACTGCTCCAGCTCCTTCAAGTTGGATGGGTTCCGCTGGTGTACAGCAATCTTTAAGGCATACCACAGATTCTCAATTGGATTGAGGTCTGGGCTTTGACTAGGCCATTCCAAGACATTTAAATGTTTCCCCTTAAACCACTCGTGTTGTTTTAGCAGTATGCTTAGGGCCATTGTCCTGCTGGAAGGTGAACCTCCGTCCCAGTCTCAAATCTCTGGAAGACTGAAACAGGTTTCCCTCAAGAATTTCCCTGTATTTAGCGCCATCCATCTTTCCTTCAATTCTGACCAGTTTCCCAGACCCTGCCGATGAAAAACATCCCCACAACATGATGCTGCCACCACCATGCTTCACTGTGGGGATGGTGTTCTCATGGTGATGAGAGGTGTTGGGTTTGCGCCAGACAAAGCGTTTTCCTTGATGGTGGAAAAGCTCAATTTTAGTCTCATCTGACCAGAGTACCTTCTTCCATATGTTTGGGGAGTCTCCCACATGGCTTTTGGCGAACACCAAACGTGTTTGCTTATTTTTTTCTTTAAGCAATGGCTTTTTTCTGGCCACTCTTCTGTAAAGCCCAGCTCTGTGGAGTGTAAGGCTTAAAGTGGTTCTATGGACAGATACTCCAATCTCCTCTGTGGAGCTTTGCAGCTCCTTCAGGGTTATCTTTGGTCTCTTTGTTGCCTCTCTGATTAATGCCCTCCTTGCCTGGTCCGTGGGTTTTGGTGGGCGGCCCTCTCTTGGCAGGTTTGTTGGGGTGCCATATTCTTTCCATTTTTTAATAATGGATTTAAGGGTGCGCCGTGGATGTTCAAAGTTAAATAACCCAACCCTGATCTGTACTTCTCCACAACTTTGTCCCTGACCTGTTTGGAGAGCTCCTTGGTCTTCACAGTGCCGCTTGCTTGGTGGTACCCCTTGCTTAGTGGTGTTGCAGACTCTGGGGCCTTTCAGAACAGGTGTATATATACTGAGATCATGTGACAGATCATGTGACACTTAGATTGCACACAGGTGGACTTTATTTAACTAATTATGTGACTTCTGAAGGTAATTGGTTGCACCAGATCTTATTTAGGGGCTTCATAGTAATGGGGGTGAATACATATGCACGCACCACTTTTCCATTATTTATTTTTTATAATTTTTGAAACAAGTTATTTTTTTCATTTCACTTCACCAATTTGGACTATTTTGTGTATGTCCATTACATGAAATCGAAATAAAAATCCATTTAAATTACAGGTTTTAATGCAACAAAATAGGAAAAACGCCAATAAGGATGAATACTTTTGCAAGGCACTGTATCTCCTCCCAAACGAATGTCTTTATTTAAATTGTCATTGGGTCAGTATACCAATTGTAAACCATGTTCAGAATTTGAATAGCCAAGCTTAAAGGGATAGTTCACCCAAATTACCAAATTACATATTGATTTCCTTACCCTATAAGCAGTCTATGGACAAGGTATGACAGAAATCCATGCTTTGGTTTAGCTTCCATGTCACTGTATCCAAATGCTAATATTTTAGCATTTGTGGCACAAATCCCATTCAAGTCATGGGACCAATATTAGCATTTTTCCTGCATCATGTCCAAATCATTGATTGTGAATCTCAACAAAGTCAATTATAGATTATTTGAACATGATGAGCGAAATATGATAATATCGGTCCCATGACGAATGGGATCTGTGCCACAAATCCTAAAACATTAGCATTTGGAAACAGTGCCAGGGAAACTAAACCAAAGCATGTATTGCTGCCATACCTTATCCATATACTGCTTGCAGGGTAAGGAAACCAATACGTCATTTTGTAATTTGGACTATCCCTTTAATCAGATACTGAAATAGAAAGTATTCTGGAACTTTAAGACATGGCTAAATTGGTTAGCAGGACATTTCTGTATACATACTGTGGAACAGTGTAGAATACCCAGATTTTCAAATGTGTGTGTGTGTGGTAGAACTGAAGAAATACCCTCTAAATACTACAATTAACTAGTTTAAATGGGCAGACTGTTCAATTAAAAGCTTGCCTGATAATTGCATGTCAATTGCAATCATATATACTTCCAGCATTACCAAGGACAAGAGAGAGAAGGAGAAGGAGAAGGAGAAGGAGAAGGAGAAGGAGAAGGAGAAGGAGAAGGAGAAGGAGAAGGAGAGGGAGAGGGAGAGGGAGAGGGAGAGGGAGAGGGAGAGGGAGAGGGAGAGGGAGAGGGAGAGGGAGAGTGAGAGGGAGATGTATGCCCAATAGCTTGCAAACAGTACACCCCTGAAAACACCATTAAACCTATTAGTTGGTAGAATAAATGACTAGGGGACAGAAGATGGGATTCTGCAGCTTCAGGAAACTGTGTGGTCCTAGCTGTGTGGTCCTCGAGTATAAATGCCTAATTGTGCCCTGTGGTACCAAGACTGACATTTTAACTTTTTCAGAGACAATTTGATTACAAAATGTCATCCTGGGCATGCCTCACAAGTTCTTTTGGGGGGTTTTATCCGATTTCTAAAAAGCCAGAGGTTAACTTAATGAGTACAAAACCAAAGACAAGGAACACCCTGTAACATAATTAGCCTAGTGCAGGATAGGTTGGCTGGAGAAGGTGATTCTGGAAGTACTGAGTTCATCTATTCAGAGTGCAAAACACCTAGGCCTACACAAACTATACCACACTCGTGTGAAGCGAGGGTGTCCTACCAAATAACATTGAACAAACTCAAAATATGAAATATCGTGAAACAAGGTAGCCTATTAAAAGGATAATTGTATTAGCTGAACTTGAGTTGAGGCAGGAATTAGGATTTAGAAACATATGAGCTTTAAAATCCTTGGCTTAAATACTCCTGTTGAGACAACATTTCACTACTGCTGACTGTATACCCACTCCTCAGCTGAGTAATGCAGTGCTGGATTTCAGATTGATCTGTCTAATGCTTCATTCTGATTTGCTAGAGCAACTGTACGCCTCTACGCCACTCAAACTGCCCTTCTACCTCTCTGCCATGGTTGTCTGATTTACTCATTCAAGCCTCAAGCCAGGTGCAGAGCCAAGACATTCACACAAGTTCAATTTTCACCATTCTTCCCCCTCGAGTCAACTGACAAAAAATACTGTCTTAAACCCTTTGCAGTCTGAAACAAAGGAAATGGAAATATGTGAGCACTCCATATCCCTGTCTTATTCCCAAAAAAACACTCTTACTGAATACATATTTGATCCGTTTTAAAATCCCTTCTTATAATACAGTAATATGAAATTATAAACCCTGTACACGCAGTATCTGACATACATTTTGTTGAGTTAAGTCACTGTAGGTCTGATTAGCTAGCCATCAATCACTAACAATAACGACCCAGTCATCCATGAACCTCATATTGATCTTTACTATCTGGGCTCAACATTCAGTCACAGTCAAGTTATGAGTCTCCATATTGAACCTTTTGTTCGACATGACCGGTACATGTTAAAAGAGAAGTACTGTAATACCCTGAATACAACGTCTCAGAAAGTAAAATTGGGTTATTATAACTGCTTTTATTTATAAGCTGTGGCCTAGTTGATGGCCAAGGAATTACGCTAAATGCTATTATGCACAGAATTATGATATGGACAAAGTTGGGGGAGGGGAATTGATCAAGAAACATTTATAGATGATATAGTGACAATATATATCAACAACAGGTTTTTAAATGAACTGAATGAATCTGACTCTTCCTGGCAGACACAATTCAGTCTCTATAACTTTATTTTAATACGTTCTTCATTATAATAGTCTCCTCTCCTCTAACCTCAAAGCAGCCCACATTCTAGAATGTTACAAATTAGAGTGACTATTTCACAAGACTTAATAATTCCCATTCATTATTTAATGACCAAAGGCTGCTGAAATGACTTCACTGCATTTGTTTGAACATCCATTAAGTCTTAAGAGGTGACCATGATTAAAAGAGCAGATTAGCATTCTCTCTCTCTCCCCAAATCAAATAACGTCTGAATATTCAAGCTAAATGCATTCCTCATATTGCTGTACAAATGATTGCTAGATGTTTGATATGCCAGCACTCTGAATAAGATGACACTGATTTGCATTCCCATCTTGCCCTCACGTATAGGCTACTATACGTCTAATGGCTCTGGCTGGTTTCATTTGCTCTCCCTGTGGCCTGCTGCTGATTTTCTTCCTGATTTTAGAGGCTCCATTGTGAGAGGACAAAATGAGGCATCACACGTTGGCTTGTACATCACTACTTCAAACCATGGTCACTGGCAGATCCAAATGAGTCCCAATCATAAACAAGCATGGTGGAACGTTAATCTAAATATCATTGGGGGCCAAAAACAACATCACACCATACAGTACTAGAATAATCCCCAGGCTACAGGTTAAAGTCAGGTCACCTCCCAAAAAAAGTCAAGTCAACCCAATGCCATTAACACCAACACACTCCCCAAGCCACCTTACTGTTGTCCAAAGCCAACCGACCCTATTACTGAAAAATATAGTGGTACCTGTCCTTGTAAATCCATTGTAGGGCTAAATACACAGACTGTATCATCACACGTCACACTTTAAACCTTTTGCTGACTGATGCTGTTTGACATCTAGTGGTGGGGTCATAAACTATTGACCATAATAGGTCATTAACACTTTTTTAATTTTTTTATTTCACCTTTATTTAACCAGGTAAACCAGTTGAGAACAAGTTCTCATTTACAACTGCGACCTGGCCAAGATAAAGCAAAGCAGTGCGATAAAAACAACAACACAGAGTTACATATGGGGTAAAACAAAACAAAGTCAAAAATACAACAGAAATAAATATATATACAGTGTGTGCAAATGTAGCAAGTTATGGAGGTAAGGCAATAAATAGGCTATAGTGCAAAATAATTACAATTAGTATTAACACTGGAATGATAGATGTGCAAGAGATGATGTGCAAATAGAGATACTGGGGTACAAATGAGCAAAATAAATAACAATATAGGGATGAGGTAGTTGGGCGGGCTAATTTCAGATGGGCTGTGTACAGGTGCAGTGATCGGTAAGGTGCTCTGACAACTGATGCTTAAAGTTAGTGAGGGAGATAAGTGTCTCCAGCTTCAGAGATTTTTGCAATTTGTTCCAGTCATTGGCAGCAGAGAACTGGAAGGAATGGCGGCCAAAGGAGGTGTTGGCTTTGGGGATGACCAGTGAGATATACCTGCTGGAGCGCAGACTACGGGTGGGTGTTGCTATGGTGACCAATGAGCTAAGATAAGGCGGGGATTTGCCTAGCAGTGATTTATAGATGGCCTGGAGCCAGTGGGTTTGGCGACGAATATGTAGTGAGGACCAGCCAACAAGAGCGTACAGGTCACAGTGGTGGGTAGTATATGGGGCTTTGGAGACAAAACGGATGGCACTGTGATAGACTACATCCAATTTGCTGAGTAGAGTGTTGGAGGCTATTTTGTAAATGACATCGCCGAAGTCAAGGATCGGTAGGATAGTCAGTTTTACGAGGGCATGTTTGGCAGCATGAGTGAAGGAGGCTTTGTTGCGAAATAGGAAACCGATTCTAGATTTAACTTTGGATTGGAGATTCTTAATGTGAGTCTGGAAGGAGAGTTTATAGTCTAACCAGACACCTAGATATTTGTAGTTGTCCACATACTCTAGGTCAGACCCGTCGAGAGTAGTGATTCTAGTCGGGTGGGCGGGTGCAAGCAGCGTTCGGTTGAAGAGCATGCATTTAGTTTTACTAGTGTTTAAGAGCAGTTGGAGGCTACGGAAGGAGTGTTGTATGGCATTGAAGCTCGTTTGGAGGTTTGTTAACACAGTGTCCAATGAAGGGCCAGATGTATACAAAATGGTGTCGTCTGCGTAGAGGTGTATCTGAGAGTCACCAGCAGCAAGAGCGACGTCATTGATATACACAGAGAAAAGAGTCGGCCCAAGAATTGAACCCTGTGGCACCCCCATAGAGACTGGCATAGGTCCAGACAACAGGCCCTCCGATTTGACACATTGAACTCTATCTGAGAAGTAGTTGGTGAACCAGGCGAGGCAGTCATTTGAGAAACCAAGGCTATTTAGTCTGCCAATAAGAACACTGCCTTTCACTATTACACAATTGGAGGTACAGTATATTGTAAGATAAACAAACATATCGTCGCTGTCTGATGAAAACCTCTTATCTCCAAAACAGAAACTTTTCAGGAATTGACAAAATTACCAAATGTTCCTGCAGTCAAATGACCAAATCATCCGCTAGTGGCCTCATGGGTGGAATGTTATTAATATTTTTCATAATTTCATAATTTACAGAATTAATACACTTTTCTTTACGTCAAACGGTTTTGTTATAATTCAGTGCTCTGTGATGTATAAAAAGTGTAATATTGAAATGTTCAGAGTAAATTGAGGGGAGTTACTGCTTTCAATAAATGTAAAATAAAAACTTAAAAAACGACGAC
This sequence comes from Coregonus lavaretus, assembly GCF_964263955.1. Classification (NCBI taxonomy): domain Eukaryota; kingdom Metazoa; phylum Chordata; class Actinopteri; order Salmoniformes; family Salmonidae; genus Coregonus; species Coregonus lavaretus. Next base: position 24,816,621 of record NC_140006.1, on the reverse strand, counting down.
GTCTAATATCAAACATGAAACTTGGAAAATGAATGTAAGAAGACATGAAAATGCATATATTCCTAAAGGTCATAGAGCTTTTCCTAGTGTTGACCCAGTCATAATGCTTAACCAGTGGTTGCTCACGCTTGACCTCCCTCCTCTCACTGCTCCACAATGCACAGGATGTAGATAAATCCTAATTGTGCCCACCATTGAATAGCATAAACAATGAAAACGTCTGCCTTTTATTTGTATTCACACAACTATCCCAATGCTGTCAACCAAAAAAAACAACTAAGAGCTGTGACTGAGGTGCACCGGCTTAAATAAATGCAAGCTTGTGGAGATCTGCACACACACGCATGCACACACACGGACACACACACAGAGACATGCACACATACACACACAAACACATACACACACACACTTGCGCTTCTCTCTGTATGCAGGCCTTTAGGCTTTTATTTTTTACCCTCCTGATAGGGCCATTAGTATGTCCCAGAGCAGCCCCATGGGTCTGTGCGATGTGTGGCGGTGGCCCACTTGACCATTCCACAGCTTGTCCTTTTCTCACTTTTGCTTAAAAGCAGGAGGAGTGTCAGCGTAACCACTGTCATGACGCAGGGAATTGTCATGGCTCATTCCCATCTACACATATCCTCTGGGTTCTACTCTAAAATGGCTGCCTGCTGTAAGCTAAACAAATAGGCTATATCTTACTGCTGGTGAGGAATATCAGTTGGATACTTCCATAATGTAACTGCAAGACAATTATATTCTATTGAGCACAATCTCTTATGAAACTGAACCTAGTTTTGCACATTTTACTCAATAACAATGACTTAGTTACTATATTATTACAGAGATATTGTTGTGAGAGATAGCTACATTTCAAACGAAAGGCATAAGATTAAACAGGTCTAAACAAAGTCTCTATAGAGTCTCCTTATAGCGTCACCTGCTAATCAGAGTGGATGTTAATCTGTCCTCTGCACCAGACACACACAGAATACAAATGGCACCAATTACTTGTGTCTCTATACCTCACTGCACCCCTGCAGAACACTGACCCGTTTACTTTATCATCAGAGAGCAACACAGTACAGCTAAATAGGATGGATTTCAGGCACTGAACAGGATCTTATGATGAGAAACGTAATAAAGAAGCTGGTGGTGGCAATATAGCTGAACCAATAACATACTTCATATTAGGTTTCCATCAGTTAAAGGGACATATAATGTGAATTTCTTCACATATTCTTCATTTGTCCACTTTTGATACAGTCCCACAAAATTGTGCATTCAAATTTCATTCAAGTTTTCACAATGTATTGCTTTCAATCACCTGATACCTAAGATCAAGCAAGAGCAAAAACGCTGATCACATGATGGTATGTTTTGCATGGAGGGCCTTGCGCTCACTCTGAAAGTCACCCATGTACTGCACACACAGAATTAACATGGGAGGCCTTACCTGTTCCTTGACAGAGGCCAGTATGGCTGAAGTGGTCTCCGTCTCGGAGCCATCTCCATTAGAGGCGTTTAGTACTGGGCTCAGCATGGTGAAGTTCTCAGAGTCAGAGGCTGCGTCTGGAACTGGCATAACTCCTGAAAGGGAAAGGATTAACAGTCAGCATTAGAAGGGGGACAACATCCACTGTTGGAGAAAATGCAGAAATTGTTCAGTTATTCATCGCTTAACTTTCATGAAACTGTTTGAATCCATTGACATTTCTCATGTTGGTTTGTCACAAATCACAACAAAATATATTACTGTATACTGTAGTTTCACTTATACCTCTCACAATTCCTAACCCTAGGATAATGAGAACTTTCTGTATTCGAGGGTTCTTTGCAAGGTAGAAAATCTGGATACAAATATATTAATCTGATTTAATAAGATTGTGGATATAGCTAACACTTGTAAACTATATCAGTCATATATCATAATCTGCCAAGTAATAATCTGGGCGAGAGCATGTATTAATGATTCTAGTGTGTGTGTGTGTGTGTGTGTGTGTGTGTGTGTGTGTGTGTGTGTGTGTGTGTGTGTGTGTGTGTGTGTGTGTGTAACAATGACTACCGTCACCGAAGGCGAAAGGACCTACATCTCTAGATAATCCTAATGTAATGAGAGATCAAATAAGGGCCATGACAATAACACAGATGGCAGCTTCTAAAAGCTGATGAAAGCTTGTCAGAATTTATCCTTCCCATCCATGTGTGGCAGTCACTAGATCACCCAGTCATGTTGAAGGTAAGGGAAAGGGAAAGTCGACCGCAGCCTGGGAGCAGACAAGAGCTAGACTATTCTGGGATGCTGCCAAGCAACAAGCCCTGCTGGACACTGCTAACATGGCTGACCAGAATCATTCCCTTGTCATCCATTTTAGTGTTCCTCTCTCTCTCTCCGCTCTCTCTCTCTCCCTCTCCCTCTCTCCCTCTCTCTCTTGACCTAATTCAGTGCTTCCTCATCTCTCTTCCAGTCTGTGAGTTCTAAACACTGGCCGCTTATCTGACAGAATGTCTTCTCTTGCCACTGTTTCCTCCCTCCAGGGTCACCACACCTAATATCATCCACATATTTTATTAGCATGGAGCTCTGCCTCAGTGAAATACTAGCATGATAAATTAATTTGCATTCAGTGCTACACTAGGATATTCCTAGCAAGGGCTTTTAGAATTAAAGTAGGATTATCCAAATTGACTTATTTGTCATAAATAGTGAAAACAAAATAAATTATATGTCCCCACCAGACACTCTATTTGACCATCTGTGCAGACAGAATGGGTTGTAAGGAAACATGAAAATGGATTATACTGTAAGTCAATATGTCAACATACCCCCCAGGGCTGGGAATTGCCTGGGACTTCACAATACGATATTATCCTAATACTTACGTGCCAATACGATATGTATTGCAGTTGTCATGATTGAATACATATTGCAATTCGATACTGTGATTTTATATGCGATTCCATGGTCCAAACATATTGCTCACCATATGTCTGCTGTAGAGGGACAAGAGAGAGCCATGAGGAAACGAGTTTTGATCAGTCATGGAAATAAAAGTGCTGAAAACAAATTGGCTCCCTATTTAAAAAGAAAATGGAGAACAAGATGGAGTTTTGGTGCAGGTACAGCCAACTAGCGCAAAAATAATATTGCGATATTGGCAATATGATATGATATATTGGCAAAAATAATATCCTGATATGTAACTGTATCGATTTTTTCTCCCATCACTAATATCCCCTCTAAGCATTGAAAGCCTTTAAATTAGGATGCTGCAGCCATTTCTAGGTCAAACTTCCAGCCTGTGACCAGTCCTTAGTATTGACCAGTACAAATCAGCTTTCCCAGTAGCAGTCCAGCAACATTTGTGCCAGTCCATAGAAACAGGAAGTGAGGGTACAGATGAATTAGGCCTATATTTTGATGTTGAAGTAATCTTAAGATATCCATCTGCCTCTGATACAATCCGTAAATAAACATCAAGAGTAAACATAATCGCTTTACCCTCTTATCACAGTCCAAGACAAACTTTGAAAAAGACATCGGCATATTGTATAGAATGTATAGTCATCACACAACTCTTGTCTGACTCATTCCATTTATTTTACTGTTCGCAGACTTCTTTCTGCACAAGGTAAAGCAGTATTGATTGTAAGTTCAAAAGATATCAGTCTTAGCCAGACGACGTACAATTGACAATGTATCTCCGTTAATACAAAGCGAACAAAGATTAATTCCCATTCCCACTGCTTCCGACTGTAAAATCCAAACTTAAGCAACTCTGTACGTGACCACAAAGGAATGTATGTTTATGGAGTGTATTTGATGAAGTGTCCCCTGTTGTCTCATTAAAACTTAGTGCACCATTTATTTTGCATTGGTAGTCATCCGTGGATCTGTCTAGACACTTTCCCTTCACTTAATATTTTAAATACAGACTTCCGACATTAAGAGTCTATCACAAGTTCATTAACATCAAAAGGCTCCTGTCAAGATGTCAAAGGAGACCCATCTAAGTAAAAAATAATGTCTGTACAGTAATAGACTGCTTAACCTTACACCAGGCACACAATATTGATTCACATTTTGTTTTCTGAATGTTAGTTGAGGATGGCTTGGGCAACTATAGGAATACACTGTGGGCATTTAACCACAACAAATATGCATTATTCATGGTAATAGCCAAGGAATAAACTAGCAAAAAGTGCCAGAGAGAATTGGTAGTGGCTTTCTGCTTTTTTGCCCAGCACAATATGTATGATGCATGCCCTCGATGAGAGAGGAAGGCAATTGCCTGATAGAATCTTACAGTATAGTCAGTAACTGCAGAGGCTGCAGGCGGGAGATGCTGGGGAATGCAGAAACCACTGACAGGTTATCATTCTTCAGGTGCAGAGTGCAAAATGCGGCATTCTTTTTTATAATCCCATAACGCCTTGAAAAATAAAGACCTCTGAAATCGTCAAACTCACCCTGCATGACATTTGAGAAGATACAATTCTTGCAGAATAGCAATTCCATATTATGTAATGTTGTGATAAAGACCTTTGGGTGCAATAGTGTGTAATATTATCAGGTTGGCAAAAATATCTGAGAGGGAAGCCATTTGAGGCTATTGATTAAAGCTCTCCGGGCAGTATCATGCCATTATGATGGCGTCGAAGCCATCTGCAGATTTAGACACACCAGTGTCTACAGGTAGACAGCAGGTAAGAAGGCCTTCTCTTCAAAAACCATTCTTCTACCTCTGAATTGTAATGTTCTAACCTTCACAGCTTTTATATTCTAACGCATTTATGAAACCACTGTTGGACATGCAGAGATGGCCACGGTAACATCAATTCTAATTCTATGGTAAGTAGTGACCATGGGGCTCCACCCCAGTGATAAACTGGAGAGACAGTACATTTGACATCTCTACTGCAGTACACCAGTCTGTAGGGCCTAGCTGTCAGCCTACAAATCCTTTCTACACTCAATCACTGACTTGACAGAACTGGGTGGTAGCTGAGCACAAGACAAGGTTTTCCACGATATTGATTCACTTACACAACAAACAATATGAGATCTGTGATCACCTTAAGAAATGCAGGCAGGAAGCAGGAAAGCAGCATTTCTAAAGTATTTGGGTCGATGGAGTTAAACTGGCCCTGGCTAGCAGTAATGACATTGGGAGCCGCTATATTTCTCAGGAAGTTGGTCGAGAGCCTTTTCCTATACGCCTTAAGTCTGTTCAGACGAATAAGGAACAAAAAATTCTAATATTCTGGCAAAAAAAAAAATTGCTAGGCATGGCACACTCAACAACCCACTAAACTTTTTTATCACAATCTCTGGTCTGGGACAACTGTCAACAGTGAGAATTGCAGTCCAATTACATTCCATTAAGACACAGACTGTTCCCTCCAGAGTTAACGCAAATGTGTTTTTCCGCTAACCAAAGACTCACCTCAGCACATTTTGTTAGACCGTTTGGATCTGAGTATTCGAATAAAAAAAAAGGGGGATGGTTTATTGCAATGGATTGTCTGTAAGTATCCACTTCGGATGGAGAGTATGGCCTGCTGTCTAGTGATGTCCTCTGACACTAATTAATTGGCAGGAAATATGAATATAGAATTGATGTAGGGTTGTTGCGGTGTGAAATGAGAACTTGAAGCATACTGTCTCTCGATTAGCACTATAGGGGACAGAGAAATACAAATTCACGACTGATGACCAGGATACTAATGAAATCCACTGACCTTAGTATCATGTTCCTGTGACGGACCAGGTATAAATCCTTTTTATGACCATACTTTGTAATTTGTCTTCTTACGTAAAATATTAACCTCTGATGAAAATACGCTATACACATTTTTGTATGAGGGAGTTCCATTATAACAAGCTGTCGCAATAGTTCCGAGGTCTACATGTTGATAGGTTAGGTTTATAAAGATTTAGGCAAACTTACTAACATGATAGGCCTCCAATGCCCAAATGTCAACAACCCAGAAAAGACATCAGCACAAGCAGGGCCGGCTCTAGCATTTCGGGGGCCCTAAGTGAGATTTGATTGAAAGTTTTAAAGTTAATTTCCTGCAATTCTACACATTTTGCAATGGGGCTTAGAGAAAATGTTTAAGTTTTAAAGCAAGTTTTCTGCAGTTCTACACATTTTGCCATGGGGCGGAGAGAAAGTTTTGCAATTTAATAACACATTTCATGCAATTCTACACATTATTCCATGGGGCAGAGAGATATTTTTGCAGTTTTAAAGCTGATTTCCTGCAATTTTACCCATTTTGCCATGGGGTGGAGATTATTTATTTTTTCAGTTTTAAAGCTAATTTCCTGCAATTCTACATATTTTGTCATGACTTATGCAATGTTAATGATATCTGTGTGACAGTGACTAACAAAATCAATGGAGGCCCCCTGGAGGTCAGGGTTTAGATAACTGGCTAGACTAACTTACCAATCAAAAAATTGTTAGCTGACATGGCTAATTGAGTGACTGTCAGTGACTGCTGATGCACAACAAAATGTCGAACTTGCACCTTGTGTATTCTACTATTCTAACTATCAATAGTAAGTTGAGACCCCGACTGAGTTCCTCAAAAACAACAATAAAAACAACATGTTTTTGGGTCGGGTGCCCCGTAGCGGCGGGGGCCCTAGATGACCGCTAATGTTGCTTATGCCTGGAGCCGGCCCTGAGCACAAGCTGAGGCAATTAAAGAGCTCCTGGAATAATGTTCTCAAAGGATGGCTGAGCGTGACACAAATGATAAAGTGTAATTATGTGGGGCTTGCTGTGATAAAACAAGCCCCAGTGCATTATTAAAATTTTCTCTTACAAACTCTGTGCTGATTAGGTTGGAGTGCATTTTGTTTTCCCTCAATAGAATGCCAGTGTCTGCTCTGTTTTATTGACAGGCTAATTTAATTCAACAAACACCTCCATTTAAATGTAACAACACATACATACAGATGTAGGATCTTAACTTAAACCAGTTTGCTAATGGAGGAACATAATCCTGCAGCAACAGGAAATGTGAATCATTATGTGGATTATAATTCATAAAAAAAATTGTAGGGGTTGATCATTTTTTCGCAAGGAAAAATCAAGTCTGAGTGGAATTGACAAACTTCAGAAGCCTTTCTAAACCTCAAATAAGCTACAAGTTTTAAATGTTCAGTTCTCCTGCAACAGGTAGTGATGGGGAGGGATCAATACAGTTACATATCGCGATATATTTTGTTACAATATTATATAGATATTTTTACACCAAGTATAATACTTTTTTTGCTAGGTAGCATTAGCTAGCGCTAGTTGGCTGTACCTGCGCCAAAAACTCTGGTATTTCTCCTTCTCAAGCTTGTTCTCCATCTTCTTTTTTAAATGGTGAGCCAACATGTTTTCAGCACTGACTGATGAAAACAAATGTTCTCATGGCTATTTATTGTCCCTCTGCAACAGACATGGTGAGTGATATGTTTGGAGTCCCATTGAGACCAAGGTCTCTTTTTGACCACAGCAGCAATTACACAATAAAAGCTAGAGACACAGATACTACAATCTAATAGCAATTCAGTGTTATGGAATGTAGCATTAATATGCCCAATATGTATAGTGTATTCTGCATGATCCCAAAAATTACTTCACTCCATCTCAATCAGTTAGGCATTCAAGCTGCTATGACAGTCCCATTATGACAGTGTGCTCTAGTGCATCATGGGTGGTTTGCACCTGATGTCATGCATGTAATGTGAGTTCCTGTAAATACTGTGTTCTCCAGTGATGATGATGCTGGAGGGTTAGCTAGGCTTTTAACCATTTGACCTACTGTACTGCTCCTACTACTACTACTACTATTACTACTACTACTACTACTACTACTACTACTACTACTACTACTACTACTACTACTACTACTACTACTACTACTACTACTACTACTACTACTACTACTACTACTATTACTACTACTACTACTACTACTACTACTACTACTACTACTACTACTACTACTACTCTGCACCAGAGAGAGCAGGTCCAGCACAACCACTGACTGTTCATGCATTAATTAACCAAACCAACCCTTGGTTATGTTGAGATTGAGGCAGTCAAGGGGTTAATCGTCCAATGTGAGGTTGGGGTTGTGAAGCCAGTAGTATAGCTACAGGAGCTGCATGGCCTGTTTTTTTTTACCATCCCAAGGCATCAGCCTCCTTGGTGAATGTTGACTTTACATGTGACTGTGGTGGCAGCAGAGTCCCTACTAGCCTAGTGAGTAAACCCACCTCACACACAGCCACTGACATTTACAATATCTACACCACGGCACGATAACAGAAGAATACCCAATCAACATTCATTACATTGGTTGGATGTTGGATGTCTTACAAAAGAGGATATCCATTGTAACCCATATCAACCCCCTTGCGTAAACGTCATTTTTATAGAACATTATTAGAGGACATTACACCACCATGCCTATCTATCTGCATGTTAAGATAATGTGATCATTGACATGGTTGCGCCGTCTGCATAATTGGTTGGAGAGAATGTTGCCAGAGGTGACCCCTGCTGGTCAGCTGTTGACATGGCAGATGGGAATAGAGGAGAAGACCTCAGCGTGGGGGAGGAGAGGAGGAAGTACAAAGCTTCTCACCTCCCTGTGGCATCATCCACAGCATTGCCACATCCGCACATGCACACTCCATCCATGCACTGCACTTGAATTGACCTTGAAGCAGGGACACATTCAAAATCCACCCTGTTTGTTATTGATGGATATGCAGCTCAATACCAAAGTCACTTTGCTGATCGGTTCTGTGCTACAGACATGACACTGTTACAACTGTGTAACATGATGCCTTTGAATGTTGCCTTTCACATGTAGCGTAAAAAACACACCCTTCTATCAAAGCAATACCACAGCCAACCAATGTTGATGTGCTATTTGTGAGCTGGATGTCATAAAGTAAAAGGACAGCAACATCTGTATTTGTGGAGATTGAAAGACATCTAGACCCAAAGACACAGCTCATTTTTCTTAAAAGAATAGTGGGACAGTTATTAAAAGTGAGTCTTTATAATAATAGGTCTAACCTTGTCTCAGAACGCATCTGCTACTGTTGATCTAAATAAGATCTAAAAATATAATCAACATCATGAATTATGCATTTAGATCTACTGAGTAAGAACGAATGTGACTTCATCACACAAATTATTCAAAAGGTTGTGATCACAGAGTAAAGACCAAGGCTAAACTGGTGTAACTGCCACCATGTCACCCAGCTATTGATGTTACATGGCTTGGCTGTTCCAAGTGGAACATCAGGATTGACACCCCCTGAAGTTGTGCTGCTAACATACTACAGCTGGACTGGTAAAACATTACATTTCAGTACTGCAGATTGAATTGAAAGAAAGCTGACTCAATAACAAAGCAGTGTTTTACACTTTGCTTGCCAGTACTGAACATCCATAATACATCAGATTTACTTTTGAAGGCCTGCAGTAGAGATGACATAACTAAATAATTATCTGTGGTAGCATCAAAGTATCAAACTACACTATGGTACTGTTCTCGCTTCTATGTACCATATGCTGGATTTTCTTCATGAACAACAAAATAAGTGGTGGTGACATGAAATATGGATGGAGATCAGTATAAAGAAAGAGAAATCACACATCAGAAAGATCTGAAAAAGTAATGCTTCCTTCCAAACAACTACAGAGGAAAAAGTAGCTATACAGCTACTCCGCATGTAATAACAATAGCTAGTTCTTATTGTCCTAATGGTAGTAGGCCTAATGGAAGATGCAGTTAGTTAGGTATTCTCCTGGTGTTTTTTTTTTACTTAACAAATGAAATAAATATGTCAAATGACGACAAACATGCCCTGGAGTAGGTGTGGTCCATAAATCTAAAAATAGAGCGCAGGAGCACTGCTGTCTCTCACATTTCATGTGTCAGAGGATTTTATAATCACAAGTGAAAATGTTCACTGAGCACAGCATGTCTCTCCTGACTTGAATCTCAAAATCCAGAACATTTGGAGCGCTAGGCTATATCCGTCCCTGCCCATCCACGGGTAACTGAATTGGTGAAATTATGACATGTGAAAAGAAGATGACTGGCTTATCCTCATGCACATGTAAACCAGCCAGATATAGGATACTGAGTTATATCTGCCAAACTCAAGACCTCATTAGCCAGCTGAGCCAAAGCCAAGGCATTAGGTCTGGGAGCTAATACGAGTCTTCAGGTCTCAGGCAAGGTTACTTATCACATGAGTATAGTTTGGCAAACCAACTCTGCTACATACTTGAGGTAAGTAGCATAAGAGATGATTTTTCAGTATACCAGTTATATGTGGTCTGCAGTTAGCAGTTACTTTATCTTTACTCTACATAGCCTTCATTATGTATCTCAACAGTGATGTAAACACAAACATCACTTTACACTGGTATGTCCCTAGTGTGATTAATGTTTTCTGTTTTCTTTTCAACATCTTAGTAAAGATCAAAGCTGATTAAAACTGAAATGTGTAAGTCCCTGTAGGATTGACAACACTCATTTTTTAAAAGATTATTCTCTACAATAACAACACAAATATTAGTGAGATTCAAAAACATATCATGTTAGAATAGAAGTACATCTTAATTTCTCTATTGCCTATTTAAAGAATCCTTCCACTGTATTCCACTAATTATAAGCACCATAGTCTGGGTTTCTAATGCTATAATGTTCATTCTCGTGTAGAAATATGTGGTGAAAATAAAGAGGGAAGATTAGTCCGTGTCAGAGCCTGCCTTTGGAGAGGGAGGTTAATCAAAAGAGAGGTTTTAAGTCCAAACAATGGCTGAAGTCATCTTTGATATCCACAGACCTGACTGCACTTCGTACTGGGAGACAGAGCCAGAGAGAGAGCCAGAGAGAGAGAGACAGAGAGAGAGACAGAGACAGAGACAGAGAGACAGAGACAGAGACAGAGAGACAGAGACAGAGACAGAGAGACAGAGAGAGAGAGAGAGAGAGAGAGAGAGAGAGAGAGAGAGAGAGAGAGAGAGAGAGAGAGAGAGAGAGAGAGGAGAGAAAGAGACGCCCAGCCCTACCTCCCCTCCCTCCCCCTAACACACTCTGTTCCTCCAACAACCCAAACTGAGATAAATGTATAATTAAATAAGGAGAGGAAACAAGACTGGGACAGAGTGAAAAGGAATAGTGTTTTAAAGGGTGATCGGTAATAAATAACTGAGTCGACCCGTGGTTGTAATTTTCCACTTCACAACTCAAGGGACTTCAGGACAGCATTATGGTAAAGCACATTACATAAGGCCAAACAACAGTGAGCTAAAGGGAAGCGTGGCTAAAGGGTGGCCCTGACCTCATATACAGGGCAGTAGTAATCACAGTCTGTTTCACTCCATAATAGACGGTTCATTAGGCTAAATCTACTACACCTGACACAAACAGCCAAAAGTCATCATGGCAACAACTTGGCAACCATTAAAAGGCATTGATTGATTTGGAAAGCGATAAAGTGTGGCTTTGGCTGTGTTTACACAGTCAGCCCAATTCTGACATTTTCCCCACTAATTGGTCTTCTGACAAATCAGATCAGCTCTGAAAAAATTTCTGATGTGAAAATTTCTGATGTGATTAGTCAAAAGACCAATTAGTGTGAAAAGCATCTGAATTGGGCTGCCTATGTAGACGCAGCCTTTGAGGCATAGGGCTATGCTCAGTGGGCTAACAGAAAAAGCTACACTACACAACATATTTATTTGGACAGTGAAGCTAAAACTTTTAATTTGTCTCTATACTCCAGCATTTTAGATTTGAGATCAAATGTTTCATATGAGGCAACAGCACATAATGTCACTTTTTACTTGAGGGTATTTTCATACATATCTGTTTTATCATTTAGAAATGAAAGCACTTTATGTATCTAGTCCCCCCATTTGAAGGTGTAGTAAGTAATTGGACAAATTCACTTATATTTGTATTAAAGTAGTGAAAAGTGTAGTATTTGGTCCCATATTCCTAGCACGCAACGACTACATCAAGCTTGTGACTCTTTAAACTTGTTGGATGCATTTGAAGTTTGTTTTGGTTGTGTTTCAGATTATGTTGTGCCCAATATGAATGAATGGTAAATGATGTATTGTGTCATTTTGGAGTCACTTGTATTGTAAATAAGAATAGAATATGTTTCTAAAAATGTCTACATGAATGTGGATACTACCATGATTACGGATAATCATGAATGAATCGTGAATAATGATGAGTGAGAAAGTTACAGAGGCAAAAGATCATAACCCCAAGACATGCTAACCTCTTGTCACATCCTGGCTCTGGGACTCTATATGTTGAGCCAGGGTGTGTTCATTCTGTTGTGTTTATTTCTATGTTGGCTAGAGTGACTCCCAATCAGAGGCAACGAGTGTCAGCTGTCGTTGGTTGTCTCTGATTGGGAGCCATATTTAAACTGTCTGTTTTCCCTTTGTGTTTGTGGGTTTTTGTTCCGTGTTGGTCATTGTTACCGTGGACTTCACGAGTCGTTTCTTGTTTTGTTTATTGTTGTCTATTATCACTAAAGATAATAAAGTTTAAACATGTTCGTTCATCACGCTGCGCCTTGGTCTATTCCCTACGACGATCGTGACACCTCTCACCATTACCATTACCATTACCAATAACAGGGGAGGAGATATGATATTTATGCCTCTAACTTTCTCACTCATTATTAGTCACAATTCATTCATGATTATCTGTAATCATGGTAGCATCCACATTATTGTGTCCAGAAACATATTCTATTCTTATTTACAATAAAAGTGACTCCAACATGACACAATACATAATTTACCATTCATTCCTATTGAGCACAACATCATCTAAAACACAACAAAAACAAACTGCAAATGCATCCAACAAGTTTGAGGTCACAAGCTTGATGTACGTTAATCATTGTGTGCTAGAAATATGGTACCAAATACTAAACTTTTGACTACTTTAATACACATAAGTGAATTTGTCCAAATACTTATTACACAGTCAAATGGGAGGACTAGACACATAAAGTGCTTTCATTTCTAAATGGTAAAACTGATATGTATAAAAGGTGACATTCTGTACTGTCGCCTCATATGAAACATTTGATCTAAAATCCCAAATGCTGGAGTATAGAGCCAAATTAAAAGTTTTAGCTTCACTGTCCAAATAAATACGTAGGGGAGTGTATGTGTGTAACAATCTCTTATTAACAATCTTTGAGATACATCCCAGTCCACCACTTAAATTGAGAACACTGCAGACCAAAATACATGAATTTGATAGAAAATGTGTCACTGTCTGTCTCTCATAACTGACAAACTGTTGTGAATGACAGATGGTGATAATGAAAAATCTACTTCAATCAAAACTCATCCAGCACCTATGATGCATTGGTTCCTCTAGTCAGTGCAAGATTTCCTTTGGAGTTTCAATTAACTTTCACAGATAGGCCCAGCCAGCAACACCACTAATCAGTAGTAAGACAGATGATTCTATGAACATATGGGCTAAATGACTGAAAACCACTGGTTACTAATAACACTAACTCTTTTTTTATAACCAATGCTAATGTGGTCCATTTCGTGCTCATGCAGCACTTAAATAATTAATGATAATAACAGCACTCTGCTAGTATGAAATGTTAGATTTTTTTAAACTACTACAGCCTTTCAGGGGATTGATGACCTAGGCCTATGTCCATTATCTTCCATCAACACAAGGAACTGAGGATGGGGCTTGGGCGGGGGGCTGGGGCGGAGACAGACAGGCTATGATATCAATCTGCTGCTTTGATGATTGGAATACAGCAACCTGCACTCAGACGACAACCCATTCAACACATTTCCCTTGACGAAAAACAAAGCTTATCATTCAAGCTTATCAGGTCAAACAATGGATGATTCAAATTGATAACAAATCGGGTGACACTGCTTTCAGAACTCTATCTCCCAGTCAACTATAAATTGAATGTTTTCCTTGTATCGAGGACAGCAGAAAGATTATGTTTACCCAAAGATTAATGGGTACAAGGAGAGAATGGAAAACATACCATACTACCACCACAACCCCTGCCCTTGTGGCTTATATCTCTAACCACTGTCAAAAAAATAGAATAAAACAAATAGACTGGGAATAGTTGTGACATTTCAGATATCTGTGAGCCTACATTTTAGAACTGCAGAGGGATGTAGCCTAAGCTACAGTATGTGTAGTAAGCTATTTATTCGCCTATTGTGTCTGAACAGTACACCATTAATAATGACACCTGATCTCCTTCAGTAGTCAATTAATGGTCAAGAAGCTCCTCTGCACTGAGTTGCCTATCCATAGTCTATGCAATCATTCATCTAACCAACCCACAGCCCAGCCCCTCAAAATCATAACACAACCGGAGGTGGGGCAATTGGAAGGCAGATCTTTTGACTTTTGACCCATTTTTCTCAAATCACTGAACCATTTTAATTATATTTACAAAATGTATCAAATCATCCTGTCCATAATTAAGGCTCCCTCTCTAGTAGGCCTATGTGCAGAACCCATTGGTAAGTCATGGAATAGGCGAAGGCTTCTGTGATACAGATAGGGCCTACTACACTGTATCATTGTTGTTGATGACCCAGTGAGGGCCAATAGTCATGGTGTGTCCCCGGGGAGACAAGCATCATATACCTCTGATCAAAGAATGTGTCCTATTGTAAATATAAACAATTTATCAGGGCTTAAGAGGATGGTATGTCCATAAAATCTATAGCATTTTGACCATGTGAGTTTCTCATCCATTTACACACAAACAGGCCTGAAGTAGAATCTTGAACTATAAATGTCTAGCCTTACCCATAGGCCTGGACAACCATTCATTCATTAATTCATTCAATTATGTATATGGTTTCAACATGGCTTAAACCTTTAACTTAAGATCATCAATGTTATTATTCTTGATAGAAAAAAACTAGTGTTTGACAGCTTTTTAAGTAACCAGTTGCTTATGCAAACCATGGGCTCAATTTTGGCCCCGAATAAATCTATATCTGTAGCCTACTTTTTACAAAAAGCAAAAACATGCATGGGGAAAACATGATGACTGTTCTTGCAATATTCATGCCAGGCATTGCAGTCAAAACACGACCAAACGCTGAGCATCACATGCAAATAAAAAAGGAGGGCAATTGTATATGGAGTTGATCTAACTGAGGCAATGCACCCTATTCAAATAAATAGAAATGATGCAGATAGGCTACATTTGGTGATGAAAGACATGCTAGTCATAGAATACCTAATAATGCATAGCCTAGAAACTTGGAATACGAATTATTCTTATTCATAGGCAGTCATCATTAGCTATGAAAACGAGACATTTCATCTCACCATTACACTTTTTCTACAGCATTGCATTACAGACAAAAGAATGACGGTCATCTAATGCGATCTGATGTCGACTATTATAATCATATAAATATATCGTTGAAATGTAGGTCAATCATAAAGTAATAGGGTGTTTGTTTTCTCAGAGCATCCCCCGCCTTAACTAGCGAATCATCCTCTAATGGATTCCATTTTCAGTCCACAATCAATGCAAGCTATAGCCCACAATAAACCAGAAATATTACACTTTCGGACCCTGGAAAAACATCTGGCAGAGTAACAAAACGGGTGAAAATATTATGCAAAGGCAAGTCAGAACTGGCGATTTTTCCTCCCCTCCCGAGACGACTGTCAAATTCATCCTATTTTGTAATTGTTTGGTGTGCATGGAGTGTGTATGACAGCTGGAAAAGCAACTGGAATGACATTGCGCTTACTGTAAAATATGCCGGGGAACAGCGTTCTTCTCGACTCCCCTCGATTGGTACCCAAAATTCAAACCATGTAAAATATGTAAAGCATTCCTTACGAATTGTTCGAAAACACACTTTACGCTCGACGTTGGTGTTGGCCGAAAAGACAGCATCCACTGAATGGCCAAGAGATACAACTATAGGTACGGGCAGGGTAGGGAGACCCGTTCACTGCGGTGTGCGCTGTGCAGCAGACAAGGCAGCGGCGCTTGCTCTCTCCTGTGCTCTGGTCTGTAACATCCCCCTTGTTGTCGAACAACGTTGTGCAGTTTAGGTACGAGTACAGGCAGCGACATCTCCTGGTGATGCAAGGATGAGCATCTCTTTTTCTCCCGACATTTCAAGGCATCTATCTGTAGCCTAGGCTACACAGCCATCAAGTGAATAGGTATAATCTGACATGAGTTTACTCTTCTCTTGTTAGGCCTACTAATTCTTACTTTGAGCTGAATTTGCTAAAATAACGATTTCTGTATATATTGCTACTTTTAATTGAAATTATTAATTGGGGGTCAATTTAGCCCCATATGGGACATCTATTGACCCTATATGGGGCTTAGTGTCCATACACACAATGGGATTTACAAATATATTTCGTACTTTTTTTAAATGTTGTATATGTAAAACAAATGTCTAAGCATATAGTTTCTTCTCCACTCTCATAGTCATCCCTCCATGTCTAGCTCAACCTAGTTTAGATGACATCATCTGTCCTGGGGCCCTTTGGCATAGAGCAGCAACATGACTACTGTACAAACGTGGGCCAGTCGCCACATCACTTCCTCTGAGGCAAAAGGGCACACCACTGAGGCAGACAGCAAGATCAGTAATGTTAAAACATTTGTATTTGGGTCTGGGGAAGTGGATGGAAGTTACCACCCACTCACAATGTAACCCCCTTTGAAATAAATAAATGTGAATTACGGAGAGCTTTGCTATTCCTTCAGCACACACTATCAAGGTGAAACCACTGAATGGCCCCAAGACACAATTCACATACAGTAGCCTGGAGCGCACATTTTGCGCCTGTTTTTCTAACAAAAATAATTCATATGAAAGGTCATAAAGAAAGGTCAAACAAAAGGTGACATTAAATTCAAACAAAGGTACACATAGCATGCAGGGAACACTTGATGAAAGACAATATCATATTTTAGCATTTTGTTCTGTCACCTCTAAACGTGCACATAAATACTAAAGCACATTTTACAGCAAACGATGTTCATCAGTATTGTTGAAGGTACCTATCAAGATATATCATAACATAATAATTCAACATGGAGGAAGAAGGCACCCATTCCCTGGCTACTCCTCGTTGTCTTTATCAGAAGTGTGTCATCCTGTCCCCAGGGGTGAATAAGCACACCTGAGCTCACTCTCTTCTCTCAGGTATCACACACCATGCACTGCTTTTATAGCCCAACATATTTTCCGGTTGTTATTAAAGAAATACCCAAATAACTTTGTACTGTAAAATTAAAATTGTTCTGGTATGGAAAAATGCTGCTGAGTTGAAAGGAGATTTGGCAGCAAAGAAAGGCTCTACCTTTGATTTGTATCTCACTTGAGGTTGCAGTAGCATCATCGGGTCTAGGATGATGGGGAGGGTTCAGCCAGTGTCAGAGGAGTAGCCTCTGATAAACCTTGACAGAGAAACAATTGAGAGACACATACAGTGGGGAGAACAAGTATTTGATACACTGCCGATTTTGCAGGTTTTCATACTTACAAAGCATGTAGAGGTCTGTAATTTTTATCATAGGTACACTTCAACTGTGAGAGACGGAATCTAAAACAAAAATCCAGAAAATCACATTGTATGATTTTTAAGTAATTAATTTGCATTTTATTGCATGACATAAGTATTTGATCACCCACCAACCAGTAAGAATTCCGGCTCTCACAGACCTGTTAGTTTTTCTTTAAGAAGCCCTCCTGTTCTCAATAATATAATAATATGCCATTTAGCAGACGCTTTTATCCAAAACAACTTACAGTCATGTGTGCATACATTTTTACATATGGGTGGTCCCGGGGATCGAACCCACTACCCTGGCGTTACAAGCGCCATGCTCTACCAATTGAGCTACAGAGGACCACTCATTACCTGTATTAACTGCACCTGTTTGAACTCGTTACCTGTATAAAAGACACCTGTCCACACACTCAATCAAACAGACTCCAACCTCTCCACAATGGCCAAGACCAGAGAGCTGTGTAAGGACATCAGGGATACAATTGTAGCCCTGCACAAGGCTGGGATGGGCTACAGGACAATAGGCAAGCAGCTTGGTGAGAAGGCAACAAATGTTGACGCAATTATTAGAAAATGGAAGAAGTTCAAGATGACGGTCAATCACCCTTTGTCTGGGGCTCCATGCAAGATCTCACCTCGTGGGGCATCAATGATTATGAGGAAGGTGAGGGATCAGCCCAGAACTACACGGCAGGACCTGGTCAATGACCTGAAGAGAGCTGGGACCACAGTCTCAAAGAAAACCATTAGTAACACACTACGCCGTCATGGATTAAAATCCTGCAGCGCACGAAAGGTCCCCCTGCTCAAGCCAGCGCATGTCCAGGCCTGTCTGAAGTTTGCCAATGACCATCTGGATGATCCAGAGGAGGAATGGGAGAAGGTCATGTGGTCTGATGAGACAAAAATAGAGCTTTTTAGTCTAAACTCCACTCGCCGTGTTTGAAGAAAGAAGAAGGATGAGTACAACCCCAAGAACACCATCCCAACCGTGAAGCATGGAGGTGGAAACATCATTCTTTAGGGGTGGTTTTCTGCAAAGGGGACAGGACGACTGCACGGTATTGAGGGGAGGATGGATGGGGCCATGTATCGCGAGATCTTGGCCAACAACCTCCTTCCCTCAGTAAGAGCATTGAAGATGGGCCGTGGCTGGGTCTTCCAGCATGACATCGACCCGAAACACACAGCCAGGGCACCTAAGGAGTGGCTCAGTAAGAAGCATCTCAAGGTCCTGGAGTGGCCTAGCCAGTCTCCAGACCTGAACCCAATAGAAAATCTTTGGAGGGAGCTGAAAGTCTGTATTGCCCAGCAACAGCCCCGAAACCTGAAGGATCTGGAGAAGGTCTGTATGGAGGAGTGGGCCAAAATCCCTGCTGCAGTGTGTGCAAACCTGGTCAAGACCTACAGGAAACGTATGATCTCTGTAATTGCAAACAAAGGTTTCTGTACCAAATATTAAGTTCTGCTTTTCTGATGTATCAAATACTTATGTCATGCAATAAAATGCAAATTAATTACTTAGAAATCATACAATGTGATGTTCTGGATTTTTGTTTTAGATTCCGTCTCTCACAGTTGAAGTGTACCTATGATAAAAATTACAGACCTCTACATGCTTTGTAAGTAGGAAAACCTGCAAAATCGGCAGTGTATCAAATACTTGTTCTCCCCACTGTAGTCAGTGGACTCAGGAGAACAATACACAGTAAGAGGAAAACCGATTTCACGCACGCACGCACACACACACACAGCCAAATCAAAAAGTTGAAATATTCCACCATCCATATCCCATAGCACACAACACAAGTCAAACAATCCAATTGCTCACAAATGAGCATTGTGCCATAATTGCGTTCCTTGGTGAACATTAGCAACAGAACAGCCCAGTAGACCATGCATGGGGTGGTAATGTCATGTGAGCCGCGCTCCCCCCTGCGCTGGCCTGGGGTGCGTTCCACATGGCACGCTATTCCCTATGTAGTCCACTACTTTTGACCAGGGACCATAGGGTTCTGGTAAAAAAGTTGTACACTACATAGGTAACAGGGTGCCATTTGGGACGCAGCCCTGGTAGATGAAACCAGGCTGTAATCCCCAGCTGAGCCAGTCTCCCTGAGAGACAATGGCAAAGTCTGAGCCCAAGTGCTTCTGTTTTGGATCAATGTCCACTTTCTGGTGGATATAGAAAACTCATTCGCACGTGACCTTGAAGAGAAGATTATAGGATGAAAGGCCAGGGATTTAGCCCCCAATGCACATCCCCCCAACCCAAACACAATCTAACTAAATCTATGAAAAATAAAGAGAGAGAGCGGCACCACTGCTCTATTGCAGTGTAGCTTGTCCTTTTACTCAGGCAGCTTGAGTCACACTCTGAGAAATAAAAACAAAAGCATGTTTTCAAACATTTTGACAAATGTGAATGTACAGCCTCAAAAAGGTGTGATGTAAATAAAAGATGGACACCGGAGGGGGTTATTGGTATGTTACAGTGGAGCTCTGCTATTGTATAGATTGCTAAACTCAAGTTTACCATCTCTAGGTTTCCCCAGTGCCCAGCTTGGCAGTAATGTGATGAAATGCTATAATAAAACCCCACCTTGGTCATATAATGTGTTGTACTGAAAAGCTACATGGACAATATGGCACCATGTAGTGGGCTCATTGATTACTGCAGGGATGACTGATCATTACCTCACCCCTCATATTATATATATATATTTTACTCTAAACCACATATTATTTTGATTTAACGCCAATGTACCCTATTTGTTATTTAACATTAGCAATGTGTTAGAGAGCTACTGGGGAGTGGGGACCACATCAAGTGCAACCACAGAGATGGTAGCGGTAAATAGATTTGAAAAGCTAAAAGCAATCTGGATAAGTGTTGCACAAAATATATAATTCTGATATAGGAGGCAGAACATTGAACAAGACGGTTGTTTAAGATTCGGCTGTGACGCTCCAATATCTCTCATCCCTTTTGTGCACCCTATCCAATGATCGTGTGGATGTGCGTTAGGTTGCTGTTTATTGGTCAGAACCGATGAAAACTTGTCAATCAAGGAATGTAAGGCAATGATGCTGGGGCTTTAAATGTATCGTATTGATGCGCGTACCATAACCGTGCATCGTATGTTAAGACTATAGGTTATAAACCTAAATGGGGTTTTGTAGACGATCCGCGTCGTGTGCGATCGATTTGATTTCATAGTAGGCCCACTAGACTAGATTCCTCTTATGTCACTCCCTCAAAAATGTGGCACGGATTTTACAGTCGGAGGATGACAGATTACTCAAGGTAAGATTCTGATATCGGACTAACAACGAGCATGTCATCGAAGTCACCGCATGTATTGCACTGTATTCTTCAAGGAAATGATGCGCATTAGATATGCTGATCATCGCCCGGCTTCCCAAAAGCATTTGAAGGCTAAATACATCTTAGAACCTTAGGATCCTACGGTTCTAACGATGAACTTAGCCGTTCTAACGATACATTTATAAAGCCTTAAGATGCTTTTGGGAAACCGGGCTCAGGTCTGCTGTTTGATGCCATCCTTTGAGGAACAATGATGGACGAAAGATGTGTATGATCTGCTATACAGGCCCAAAAATGTGTGCAGTGAGTGCAGACCCGTCGCCAGACCTCAGTCTTAAGGGGGGCATATGAAATGCATGGGAGGGCAGGGCACAATTGTTATTAGCCTACAGTACATATATTTAATAATACATTCCCTCAAGTGGGGGGGCACAAGCATTTTTGGGGGCGGGCCCGGCCCCCTATGGCCCGCACATAGCGACGGGTGTGAGTGAGTGCACCCTATATGGTTGACTGAAATGTATTATAGTGATCTCATTTCTATTTAATTTGATTTAATTGTCATATATCACCTACAGATCATCGCAAAATGAGTGGCACCTTTATTTCCCCAGCAAAGGTTTTCAGTCCAATCAATTAAACTCATGCAAACTTTCTGACCTCCATCCCACTGATCCAGCTATGATTGGTGAAGGCCTAGCAACATACACATCTTTAAAACTATTATAATGTAATATGTATTGCTGATTGTAATGATATTCAGGTCAATGTACAGTACATATTTTGACTACTATTTATTCAGTGTTGTGAATGACACTTGTTTCCTTGTTTCAGGAGTGGCTATGTGAACATGTGTCAGCGATGACCGAAGTTGAAGCAACGTATGCAGACTTCATAGCCTCCGGTAGAACTGGACGAAGGAATGCCCTGCATGATATCCTCCAAAGCCCCACTGACTCAGACTCCAGGGATCTCCCCCTGAGCCTATCTCAACTCAACATCAACCCAACCGGTGAGTTCTTCATTCAAATTATCCTGTTTCATGGGCTGTGTTATTATAGTTTATTTGTTTTGACCAGGGCCTACCCGATTCCCTATAGTGTACTACTTCTGATCCAGATACAGTATGTCCCTTGGTCAAATATAGTGCACTATATAGGGAATAGGATGCCATTTGAGACGTAGCCATTCTGTTTCAAAAGAAAGAGCTATCATTATTATATTTACTGCAGCTGTCACTGTGTTGCAGCATGTAGATAACATATTCTTTACATTCTCCATAATCTTTATATTGGAGCAGGAGCTGACATGGAAGAAAGTCAGGAATCCTCCACAAACGCTCTGCCAAAGTCAGGGCAGAAGAATCGGGGAAACAGTTAACTTTCAGGCCTGAACACTGAGTCGGGCCTGCACTCACCACCACAAAGTCTCACAGAGTAACACAAACGGTGTAGTTTGTTATGACAGAAAAACTGTAGAGTCAACGGGAAATAATGAAACTGTGTAGAATTCGACGCAATGGTTCCCTCAGCCCTTGGCTGGGAGAGACACCTGTTTTTAATATGGAGATTGGGCCAAACATCAGCTTATTTAACAATGGATGAGGGCTAAAGCCTGAGGTTGGCAAATAGTGATTTAAGTAATTTTTCAGGATCCATCTAACTAGAGGATGCAAGGAACTGCAAAGAGCATGTAAAGATTGGGTTATAATGGTGCTGGTTGACAGTGGGTTTCCAGGTAGTAGAATCTACAGGTGGACTACAGTTTATGTGGTTGCTGTAGTGACTGAAAGGATTTGAG
The DNA here is from genome assembly GCF_964263955.1 of Coregonus lavaretus. Classification (NCBI taxonomy): domain Eukaryota; kingdom Metazoa; phylum Chordata; class Actinopteri; order Salmoniformes; family Salmonidae; genus Coregonus; species Coregonus lavaretus. The sequence continues at coordinate 24,793,847 of NC_140006.1, read as the reverse complement.
CATTTTGATCTCATACTTCCTTCAGAAATATAATCCAGAGAATGCCCCATTTTTTATAGCATATGTTATACAGTATACGTCACAGATCACAGGTTTTTGTTAAACAACACCACTACCTTGGATATCGGCATTATTTACAGAATAGATTACACTAGCTCTGTCAACATCTTAATTTGTGCAGTGTTTCTTTAAAAATGCACGTACACTATTTTGTACTTTTTGTATGCTTTGTTTGGAGTTGTAGTTTTCACCTGAGACTGTATCACTATTGATGTCGATCACAGATGTAGCAACCAGTACTTTAAGATACACTTTTTTAATTCCAAGTTAGTGTAACAGTTTGCAGTGCTGTTGTTGAAGCCAAGCACCACTAAAGTGGGTATGTATGTGTAATAAATGCTTGCCAAATTATATGATGCCATTATGCACCAGGGTTTGGGTCAATTCCATTTCAAATCCAATCAATTCAGACAGTAAACCAAATTCCAATTCCAATCCCACATTTTCCTAATTGAAAGGTATTGTAGGGAATTGGCATTTCAGTGTACTTCCTAAATTGTCTGGAATTGACCCCAACCCTGTTATGCATTGTGCATGCCTATACTTTCTATGTAACATGCTTTAAAATGTCACTGATGAGCAATTTCATTGATGCAGCCATACTATGTAGATCAATTGTTACTATATTATTCCTTCCTAATTCATATGGAAATGTTTTCCCAAAAGGGAGGGAAATGTGAACACAAGAAACACTGAATAAACAAAGAGTAACATTTTAATCAAACATGTAGCTCAGTTGGTAGAGCATGGCGCTTGCAACGCCAGGGTTGTGGGTTCGTTTCCCCCGGGGGGCCAGTATGAAAATGTATGCATTCACTAACTGTAAGTCGCTCTGGATAAGAGCGTCTGCTAAATGACTAAAATGTAAATGTATATCCTTCACTTGAAAATGTAGTTGTAAAAAAATATGATAAAGAATGCATGGTTTATCAAAATTTGATCATTCACATCAAATGGTTGATCATTCACTGTATGTTTATTTTATGCTAATGTGTTACGGTATGCCAAACTGTAGGTGACTGTTAAATCAGAATCAGTTTAGCTAATTTGTAGAAACCCATCCATGTGGTGGGAGTGTGTAACTGCTTTGTATGATGTTCCAGAACAACAAAAACAATAAACACAGCTCCACTATTTGTTTTCATTACTTTTCTGATTTGACCTGAAGGGTGTATCCCACTTAGGGAACAGCTAGAACGAGGTACTGTATATACTGAAGTAGCTGTTACTTGTGATACTGTTTTGCTGTGAAGTAAGTATATCAAAGAGTTTTATAATTTGGTATTAAGGTGCAAATAGAATCATATTCTAATGTTACTATCACATTAAATTCTATGCATCACACTATCTTAAGAAAAATTACATTCTCATGTTATTCTTATGATACACAACATATTGTATCACAGTGTCTGAACGACCCCCTCCCTATAAAAGTCAGCATGTCAAAGCAGCTGAACGTCGTGAAAGCAAGGGCAAGCTCATTCTTCACTTGGAGACTGACATCATAATTACTCACATAGTAAATCCTGAATGCATTGTATGGAACAAAGCATACTATAATGACCAGCATAAAGCAAAGACTTTTGATCTGAGCCCAAAACTCCTGTTGAGAGAAGATCATCGCCTTGTGAGTTCTGTACACACAGCCCAAAATCCACACTTGGCAACAGGCCAGGGCCAATGTAACCACGATGATGAGAGCACAGAGGATGTAGTTCAGCACAGCCACAGTATGTTTCTCATCAAAGATCCTTCCGAAATTGAAGCACTGGTCGTCATTGGTTGTTGTGTTATTATCTGTAGATGATCCATACTTCACAGCAGTCAAAGGGACCACCACAATGAGCATGAGGGCCCAGACAGCAGCACTGGCCCCCAGGGCATGAAGCCTCCTGTAGAACTCCACCTGCCTGGACCTCCTGAAGAAACTCAGGTAGCGGATCACCAGAATGATCACGTAGAAGACGAAGGCTAAGTACATGTGGGCGTGGATCATGGCACTGACCACCTTGCAGAAGTTAGGACCAAGATGCCACTTGCCGGCAACGTAGAAATAAAGGCGAAAGGGCACGGTCAGGAGGAAGAGGAAGTGGACCACGATCAGGTTCAGAACAGCTGTAGTGGTCACCGAGCGGACGTTGGACTTGATGATGTTGATCATGAGGGACATGCTGATGGTCCCTCCAATGAGCACAATAGTGTATATTGACAGCAATGCATCTCTGTATGATTTAGGTATGCCATTGTCGACAGATGTATTGCTCTCATTCCCCATCCTCTCCCCTTGGTGTCCTGAAATGTGAAATAAGGAGTATTTGAAATAAGACATGTAACACTATTATTTAGATACATACAGTATGCTTATAAATTCAATGTTAGGTTAGGTTAGGTGGCCGTGGTCGTCTTGCCTTAGTTGAATTCACCAACTGTATGTCACTGGATAAGAGCGTCTGCTAAATGACCTACATTAAATGTAGAAGTTACGAGGCTGTGGGAGTAAAAGTGTGTCAATTGTACAGTTTGGAAATAGTAGGCAACTGTATAGAAAATGGATACTGATATATAATACTCATAGAATCTGTACATAACTAAACAGCACTGACAAACGTGATTAATAGTCATGATCTCAGACGTCTGAAAATCTCACTAAAATAAACTGGCTAAGGGAATACATGAGAATTGAATAAAACAGAAAAGATCTGATTAAATAAAACCACAAATTCACTTGACCCTCTTCTGAAGCAAGAAATTAGAGAAAAACATAGTCATACCTTTGACCTAACATAAGGTTGTCCGTTTCAGTATTCACTTGCTGCACACACACCTTAGAACTGGCCTCTCCAGCAGAGCCATTGGAATGCAGATACGACCTGTCAGGTGGTACAGCTGGATAATTATTGACTCAGAATGTTTTTTCTGCGTGTGGCTTGTGGCCAATACTACAGTATGTGTGGAGATCCCATATCTTTGTTTGATATGAAATTGATAGTGAAGTACATCATTATCTAGGCAGAATTATAACCAAATACATCCTAGTATTGACAGGTGAGACATCAAAGTAACTATTGGCTGAATACCAAAGATAGGGTTTACAGTCATTCCTTTTTAGTTTATGTAATGTCAATGCTACAGTAATGGACCTGTAATTGAGAGGCGGAGGATGCAGAATCTGAATGAAGTAAATCTTCTGAGAAGGTGCTCAACATGCCTTGTAGCTCATAACACTGATAACTCGTCTGAATTATAGGAGGCGTATGTCACAACCCTTTCTTGATGTGAAATAGATTACTAAAACAAGGAAGTCACCTTTCTACACTGTCAGGCTTGGGGGAGCCCCAAACACTTCCTGATTCCTTTGTTTTACCTTTTAAAGGCTGGTCATGGCTCACATCAACACCATTATCCCAGAAACCCTAGACACACTCCAATTGACATACTGCCCCAACAGATCCACAGATAATGCAATCTCTATTGCACTCCACACTGCCCTTTCCCACCTGAACAAGAGGAACACCTACGGTTAAAGTCGGATGTTTACATACACCTTAGCCAAATACATTTAAACTCAGTTTTTCACAATTCCTGACATTTAATCCTAGTAAAAATGCCCTGTCTTAGGTCAGTTAGGATCACCACTTTATTTTAAGAATGTGAAATGTCAGAATAATAGTAGAGAGAATTATTTATTTCAGCTTTTGTTTCTTTCATCACATTCCCAGTGGGTCAGAAGTTTACATACAGTGGGGAAAAAAAGTATTTAGTCAGCCACCAATTGTGCAAGTTCTCCCACTTAAAAAGATGAGAGAGGCCTGTAATTTTCATCATAGGTACACGTCAACTTTGACAGACAAATTGAGGAAAAAAAATCCAGAAAATCACATTGTAGGATTTTTTATGAATTTATTTGCAAATGATGGTGGAAAATAAGTATTTGGTCACCTACAAACAAGCAAGATTTCTGGCTCTCACAGACCTGTAACTTCTTCTTTAAGAGGCTCCTCTGTCCTCCACTCATTACCTGTATTAATGGCACCTGTTTGAACTTGTTATCAGTATAAAAGACACCTGTCCACAACCTCAAACAGTCACACTCCAAACTCCACTATGGCCAAGACCAAAGAGCTGTCAAAGGACACCAGAAACAAAATTGTAGACCTGCACCAGGCTGGGAAGACTGAATCTGCAATAGGTAAGCAGCTTGGTTTGAAGAAATCAACTGTGGGAGCAATTATTAGGAAATGGAAGACATACAAGACCACTGATAATCTCCCTCGATCTGGGGCTCCACGCAAGTTCTCACCCCATGGGGTCAAAATGATCACAAGAACGGTGAGCAAAAATCCCAGAACCACACGGGGGGACCTAGTGAATGACCTGCAGAGAGCTGGGACCAAAGTAACAAAGCCTACCATCAGTAACACACTACGCCGCCAGGGACTCAAATCCTGCAGTGCCAGACGTGTCCCCCTGCTTAAGCCAGTACATGTCCAGGCCCGTCTGAAGTTTGCTAGAGTGCATTTGGATGATCCAGAAGAGGATTGGGAGAATGTCATATGGTCAGATGAAACCAAAATAGAACTTTTTGGTAAAAACTCAACTTGTCGTGTTTGGAGGACAAAGAATGCTGAGTTGCACCATACCTACTGTGAAGCATGGGGGTGGAAACATCATGCTTTGGGGCTGTTTTTCTGCAAAGGGACCAGGACGACTGATCCATGTAAAGGAAAGAATGAATGGGGCCATGTATCGTGAGATTTTGAGTGAAAACCTCCTTCCATCAGCAAGGGCATTGAAGATGAAACGTGGCTGGGTCTTTCAGCATGACAATGTTCCCAAACACACCGCCCGGGCAACGAAGGAGTGGCTTCGTAAGAAGCATTTCAAGGTCCTGGAGTGGCCTAGCCAGTCTCCAGATCTCAACCCCATAGAAAATCTTTGGAGGGAGTTGAAAGTCCGTGTTGCCCAGCGACAGCCCCAAAACATCATTGCTCTAGAGGAGATCTGCATGGAGGAATGGGCCAAAATACCAGCAACAGTGTGTGAAAACCTTGTGAAGACTTACAGAAAACGTTTGACCTGTGTCATTGCCAACAAAGGGTATATAACAAAGTATTGAGAAACTTTTGTTATTGACCAAATACTTATTTTCCACCATAATTTGCAAATAAATTCATAAAAAATCCTACTATGTGATTTTCTGGAATTTTATTTCTCATTTTGTCTGTCATAGTTGACGTGTACCTATGATGAAAATTACAGGCCTCTCTCATCTTTTTAAGTGGGAGAACTTGCACAATTGGTGGCTGACTAAATACTTTTTTTCCCCACTGTACACTCAATTAGTATTTGGTAGCATTGCCTTTCAATTGTTCAACTTGGGTCAAACGTTTCGGGTAGCCTTCCACAAGCTTCCCACAATAAGTTGGGTGAATTTTGGCCCATTCCTCCTGACAGAGCTGGTGTAACTGAGTCAGGTTTGTAGGCCTCCTTGCTCGCACCGCTTTTTCAGTTCTGCCCACACATTTTCTATAGGATTGAGGTCAGGGCTTTGTGATGGCCACTCCAATACCTTGACTTTGTTGTCCTTAAGCCATTTTGCCACAACTTTGGAAGTATACTTGGGGTCATTGTCCATTTGGAAGACCCATTTGCGATGGTCGTTATGGCCGAACAGTTCTATTTTTGTTTCATCAGACCAGAGGACATTTCTCCAAAAAGTACGATCTTTGTCCCCATATGCAGTTGCAAACCATAGTCTGGCTCTTTTATGGCGATTTTGGAGCAGTGGCTTCTTCCTTGCTGAGCGGCCTTTCTGGTTATGTCGATATAGGACTCGTTTTACTGTGGATATAGATACTTTTGTACCTGTTTCCTACAGCATCTTCACAAGGTCCTTTGCTGTTGTTCTGGGATTGATTTGCACTTTTCGCACCAAAGTATGTTTGTCTCTAGGAGACAGAACGTGTCTCCTTCCTGAGCGGTATGATGTCTACGTGGTCCCATGGTGTTTATACTTGCATGCTATTGTTTGTACAGATAAACGTGGTTCCTTCAGGCGTTTGGAAATTGCTCCCAAGGATAAACCAGACTTGTGGGGGTCTACAATTTGTTTTCTGAGGTCTTGGCTGATTTCTTTGGATTTTCCCATGATGTCAAGCAAAGAGGCATTGTGTTTGAAGGTAGGCCTCCAATTGACTCAAATTATGTCAATTAGCCTATCAGAAGCTTCTAAAGCCATAACATCATTTTCTGGTATTTTCCAAGCTGTTTAAAGACACAGTCAACTTAGTGTATGTAAACTTCTGAGACACTGGAATTGTGATACAGTGAATTAT